>NW_016160268.1:10785-18936 GCF_001687245.7 Rhagoletis zephyria | reverse complement strand
AAACCTCTGAGTGTATTCTGTCAAGGAAACAACTTCTCATTAAAATACAATTGCCGTTCGGAGTCGGCGTAAAACTGTCCTTTACTTTGTGTGACAAAATCACGCACGCCGAATATCGGANTCCACTGAGAAACGGAAGAAAACGGCATCCCTATGATTTCAACTTATGCCAAACGTTTCGTAAACAAGCAATTCTGAACAAAAAACTGTTTTTCCACAAAGATGTTTAAATGGAAGCATTACAAATATGGAAAAATAGCAATCCACAAGGCTTTATTGGCAGTAGGTCCTTTTTAAAGCACATTTAACAAAAAAATAAGCTTCTAGCTTCGAAGCTAGCACAAAATAAAATTTTTTTATTTGCTGTTTGCAAAAAAAATATTGTCTAGTATACAAGTCAAAATTGTTAAATATATATCGCTTTCATTCATTTCTTCATAGAGTTGGTGCTTCTTTTATAGGAAAATTCATACGGCTTATGAACCGATTCATACCATGTAAATGCACCATGAAAATTCAACTTGCTATAATTTCATATGCTTAACAGTAACACAACAGTATGTTTACAGTATCTCCCCATAACTTTTCATATGAAAAAATTTATTATATGCACCCACTCGATATCATTGAATTCCTCATTAGAACATGTAGTCCCTCTATTTTAGCGTATCAACAGTTCATATGGCTTCATACCATGTAAACGCGCCATTACATTTTCCGATTGAATTGGCATTTACACAGGTTATTGATCTCCAAGGGAAACCAAATTTGTTTATTTTGTCAGAAATATGTATGTACAACGCTTTTCCAAATCTATTTTGCTTATAACCAAGTCTTATAAACTCAAGAAATGAATTCCAGAAAAGTAGAACAAGATGCAATCAATAAGATTATTGGCGAACAATCGGCTGATGGCAATAATTTAATAGAGGCGGTTTCTAGAAGCAAGTTAGAAGTAGAAAGTGCAAATCTAGACATCAGCATCAACAAATTTTTAGATTTCGTGAAAGTTTCTTGCCACGTTAACGACATTATATCAGTGAAAAGTAATCAACAAAAGCTTGTACGAAGAAGTACATCAGAAGATTTTCATTCGAATGCTGCAAATGAAGATTTAAATTTAGAAAAAATGGTAGATAATCAACTATTTCAAGATATTTTAGGTAGGCGTTTTAAAAATAACATGTTTCAGACAAAGGCCTTAGAAAATGGCGGTGCTTTCCCGAGCGATATAAACAACGAAGATAATCTTTCTCAAAGGCGAAGCACTGTAGGAATGGCTATTAGTTCTTTTACTCAGCAAACGCTCAAGAAAATGGATTGCGGAATAATTCAAAGCGAAAATATGCAATTGAAGTTATACAACAAATTGGATTACGTTATTAATGAAGGCATGATTGACTCAGTGCTATCCTTTATATGTCCAATACCAGTCCCGGCATCTTTTCACCATCATACAAAATCTAAACAAAAAATTAAGGAACCACTTATTCCTAAAGTTATACCTATGGATGCGAATAATTCAGACCAGGCGAATAAAAGTCACCCAGTAACTCATAAAACTGAGTGCACTATTGCAGCAAATGAACCCAGTTGCCAGACAGTTCTTCACTATGCTATACCTATGAAGAAGTTGGTGACGACAAAAAGAGATAAAAAGGAGTACGGTATACAGATTTTTTCTTTTTAACAGATAAACTTAAACAGACAATTTTAGATCAGAAGTCGTTATTCACGTATGCGATGAGGTTAAAAATATCACCAGGGACTTTATTTGCTCGCAGAGATTACTAGTAAATAAAATGGGATACTTTGCCGAGGTTACAGCCGGACAAAAACTTGAGGAAGTGGATATTTCGGTGCATTGTGACATACAGATATTTGACTGGCTCATAAAGTGGATGAAATTAACAGATTCTGCAGAAATAACTGGTTGTAGAAAAACTGTTTTTGAAGGCTCAGAAAATTTACCACACCTAGATGCAAATAACGTGATTCCGATATTAGTATCTGCGGGATTTTTACAAGTGAGTGGGTATAACCAAAATGTTCAGTTAATAAATAAAATTATGTATGTACTTATACATGGGGCAAAATTCGTCAAATGTACTATTAAAAATATTTTACACTACACCTTTTCCAACAGTATTTCAGAAAAACACAAATGTATTTCAGAAAAAGTATGAATGAATTTCAGAAAAGGCTAAATGAATTTCAGAAAAACTCAAATGTATTTCAGAAAACCTCAGATGTATTTCAGAAAAGGGCAAATGTATTTCAGAAGAGCTCAAATGTATTTCAGAAAAGGCGAAATGTATTTCAGAAAAGGCGAAATGTATTTCAGAAAAAGCCAAAGGAAATTCTAGCGTTTTTTGTCGAGTTAAAGCTGGGTTATGCAAGACTTAGACCTGACTTACCTAGAATCTTAGACGCGATTACTCAGCGTGTCACCTGTTACATTTTCTCTTTGCTTTAATTCTCAGCACTTATATTTGTACACGTAAAATTGTAAACGTTTAATTTGTTTTTGCACCAAAATTTATACAAATTACTTATCCAGTTGGATAATCTTGTTGACGCATATGATAGCAAATTTAATAGCCTTTACTAATACAAAAAGAAATTTAAGATTGGCCAACTACATCCAAGAAAATTGCAATTAAGTGAGTGCACTTTTTTCAGATCCCAAAAACCCGAGATTTGGATAAATCTCAAAAACTGTTTTACTTTTTTGTTTTTCGATTTCGTATTTGGATTCAGTGGAAAATTCTTCATAAAAATTTATACACAAATTGATGCGACTGGCTAACTACATCGAAACAAAGGCGGCCCCAATACGTTCTATGATGGAAAGGGGCTGAAATTTGCATGTTTAAACTCGTATAACGCGAAAAAACCGCGGTAGAAAAAAAAATAATTTTACACATTGGTTACCAGTAACCATAGCAGCAACGTGGTGGAGTTTGAACAAAATGCTGCCATAAAATGTTTTTCCTGGTACACTTGACGAATTTTGCCCCACATACAGCTACTCAAACAAGTGTTCTCCCGTTGTTTTTTTTAATACAATGATTTAAATGTTAAAATTTTGCTGTAATTTTGTTACAAAAATATTGCTCATGCTTTAACAAATACCAGGTTTAGAAAAATTCGACTAATTTTCATAAAAATTTCGAACCTTCTAATCTAAATCTTAAGAAAATTGTTGGGTATGCAGTTTTACAGCCCATTTTGGGGAAAAAGTACAATTTATAAGAGCCTATAAAATCACGTTGATTTTTAATAATTTTGTATAAAGTTTAAAGCTTTGATTTATATGTCTTTGGATAAAACATTATGGTGCATTTACATGATATGAAGCCATATGCACTGTAGATGGGTCGTTCTTAAAAAACATGACCATTCTGAATTTTGTAATTTTTAAAAATTAAGTTGGCCAAATATGTTTATAATTGGCCTCATGTGGTTACGGATGGTATCAACAAAATTGGCTCGGGACACAGGTTTTTGCTAAACCTTTGACATTGAAAATATTTTTTAAGTTATTTTCAGATAATTAATTATTTTTTTTTTATAATATAGTTACGTAGAATCGATAATAATTTATAAAAATGCAGATATTTTTCTATTTTCTTTTTGAAGAAACAAAATATAAAATAGTAAAGTCTGGGGACACCAATTGGTCATGTTTTTTAAGAACGACCCAGATACGCTAAAATAGAGGGACTACATGTTCTAATGAGGAATTCAATGATATCGAGCGGGATGCATATAATAAATTTTTTCATATGAAAAATTATGGAGATACTGTAAACATACTGTTGTGATACTGTTAAGCATATGAAGTTATAGCAAGTTGGATTTTCATACATCTTCCCATAAAAAGTTTAACAGATGCAGAGATACACGGAGGTTTTTTCTCATTTTGATGCCTTTTTTAATATGAAACCCACCGAAAAGGAGGAAAGCGGCAACTCCGCCAGTCACATACATGTCAAAAGTAGAAAATTTTAAAAATTAAAAACAATAAACAAACAATTTCAAAACAAACAAAATCCTTGTACTAGTTTTTTTTCAATAGAAGCAAGTCACGTATGCTGGACAATATAAATACAAAGCACTATGACAATAAGACATTACTCAACATTTTAATGAGCTTTATATCACATTTAAGTAAAAATTCCAAAAATTTCCAAGATGGCAAATAAACGAAAATGTGTATTTTTTGTTGTTTACAAAAAGACTTGCCAAATATATGTACATATAAGACAAAATTATAGAAGGCATGTACACTTCTCCCTTTCATTTTTTTCATACAGTTGATGCTCCTTTCTGGCCTTTACAAAATGCAGGGATACCACACTTATTTAGGTACAATATGATCGTAATGTATTTTCAATTCGAAATTAAAGAAAAAACTCCCCACGAAAATGGTTGCCATTGTAGAACAATAAGTGTATATTTGCAAACTGATGCAAAGAATGGAATGTCATATCCTAAAACGTTAGGAGAATTAACGCAACAAACAAACATTTTATTTTCTTATGTTTCCTTCAAACCGCATTGCTATTTTTTCTAACTCTTCCTTTTGTTTAGCGCTGTAACCGCTTAAGTTATATTTATTTATTTGTACATGTGAGTTATTTTCACTGAGCATTTTTCCGTTTGCTCCTGAATTTCGGGTACATTTTCTTATAGTACCTCTCTTTCTTTTTTATATTACATATATACACTCCGATGTTCGCCGTCGTCCCTCTGTTGGTAATAGTAAACCTCCGAGCGTATTCTGTCATGAAAACAGCTTCTCATAAAAATACAATTGTCGTTCGGAGTCGGCGTAAAACTGCCCTTCCCCTTTGTGTGACAAAATCAAGGCGCATGCCCCATATGGGAGGAGAAGCTAGGCCAAACACTAACATATTGTGTAAGCGCCAATCAGTATATCGTCGTTTAAAGTACAAAAGCGTATATCGTGGTTCTGCAAAACCTCGTAACGGACATTTGTGCCAAAAAAAAATATTTGCTCACTGGAAGCCCTTAATCATTTATACTAAAATTTCGATACTTAGACATAAGAAGAGATAATTAAGTTTAAAAGAGAGAACCGTTTTGAATTATGACAAGTTTTACTCTCTCCTATAAAATTTAGGCAACCTCACATTCAAGGTTTTGCATTTTCTTGATGCGCGGTTTTGTACTTTAAATGACGATATGTAAAAGTATTGCATTCATATTTGGGTGCCTTTTCAAGTATAAACTCCATTAAGAAACGAAAGAAAACGGCATCCCTATGATTTCAACTTATGCCAAACGTTTAATATGAAAGACAAAAACGTAAACAAGCAATTTATGAACAAAAAACTGTTTATCCACAAAGATGTTTGAATGGAAGCATTACACATTCGAAAAATTAACAAACCGCAAGGCTTTATTGGCAGTAGGGCCTTTTTAAAGCACATAACAAAAATATTAGCTCTAGTTTCGAAGTTAGCACAAAATTAAATTTTTTTTAACTTCTTTTGATTGTTGTTTACAAAAAAATATTTGCCAAGTATATAAGTCGAAATTGTTAAATATATATCGCTTTCATTCATTACTTCATAGAGTTGGTGCTTCTTTTATAGGAAAATTCATACGGCTTATGAAAAGATTCATACCATGTAAATGCACCATTAACAAAACTTTTATACAAAATAACAAAAAAATGTTACTTGAAAATATTGTGTACATTAAAAAAATCAACATGTGAACACTTGCTTGAGTCACTGTATATGTAACTGAAGTAGATCACTTACCGGGAATAAAAGAAAACTTGTATGATTTGCTCGTTGATATATTAATGATGACTTAGACGAAATTCAAACCATTAAGATTAAATCACCATTTTGCGGGTGACCAAAGTAATAATTCAACNAAAAAAAAAAACTCAAGTTTTTGACAGCGCTCGGTGCACTGATCCGTTATAAGGAGTGCTAAAACAAATTCTTTGATATACCTTGCCATAGTTAATTTAAAAACAAAATTATGGGCATACTGAAGGTTATTGAAATAAGTTTAGCTTGAAGTGAAAGTGGTTTAGTTTTATCGAATATTAATCATGACGAATTTCGATTTTATAACTTTAGTTTAAAGAATTAAGGGTTAAGAAAAGGGGAACTCCATAGAACGTTTCTCAAGCTTGAAGTTTCTCCGCGATATAAAAAAAAAATAAAAATAATGGATATCAACTAGTAAATATGAATCCGATGGGAATAAATCCGATTTTATAACTTTAGTTTAAAGAATTAAATATTCTGGTCCAAAGTACTCATGTACCTTGGGGATGCAAAATACTTTCACAAAAGTACCAAGGTATTTAGTTGATGGCTAAATACTTTCAAACTAAATACTGTATAATTTAGGAGAAAGTTAGAGAATTAACACCTCACCTTACACTCACCTCAACTTACTTTACCGCAACTCACTTCACCTCTCCTCAAATTAACTCACCACATACAAACTCACCACACCTCCTACTGGTACACCAAAATCCGCCAAATCTTAACTCACCACAGTTGAATTCATTACACCCGTTCTCACCACACCTCACCTAAACACACCACACCTCAATTTGGGAACTGTTTCTGGATTTGAGACATTCGTAAGACTAAATCAGGATTTTCAAGACTATTTCGGGGTTTTCGGGACTATTTTGGGATTTTCGAAGCTATTTCGTAATTCTTTAGGGATTCCCGGAAGCTTTGTTTGAGATTTTCGGGATTCTCGGAACTCATATCGGGATTTTCGAAGCGACTTTCAAAATATTTAGGGATTTTTGGAACTAGTTTTGGGATTTTTGGGACTTTCGAGATTCTCGGAGTTAATAGTGGGACTTTCGGGAATATTTCGGAATTCTCGGGATTTTTGGGACTCCTGGACTATTTTTGGATTGTTAGGACTAATTGCTAGTTTTTGGGATTCTCGGGACTATTTCCAGATTTTAGGGACTTACTTCGGATTTATAGCGTTTTCAGGATTCTCGGGAATAATTTCGGGACTGTTGGGACTTTCGTGACTAGTTAGGGATTTTTGGGACTCCCGGGACTATTTCGGGGTTATCGGGAGTAATTTAAGTATTTTTGGGACTTTTGGGACATTTTTCAGATTTTTGGGACTTATTTAGGATTTTGCAACATCGAGTCTATTTCGAGATTGTCGGGAGGAATTTCGGAATTTGTGGGACTTTCGGAAGTATTTAGAAATTTTCGGGACTAATTTAGGAAATTTGGGACTTTCGGAACTATTTCAGGATTTTTGGTATTTTCGGGACTATTTCGTAATTCGCGAACTGATTTTGCGATTTTTAGACTAATATCGGGACTTTTGGGGCTTTCGGGAGTACATCGATTTTTTTGGGTCTTTTGTGGATGCTTTCCATTTCCAGACAACCGGTCAGGTACGAGCATGATTTTTAATTTCGACCAAACTCAAATACATTGTTTGTTGGTCCAAATAATGAGATACGTATTTTTTCTTTTGGCTCGGAAAAATTTTTCGGCCGAATTAAACGCGATTTTGTTTTTCAGGCAAAAAACGGTTATTCGAATTGACAGTGAGAATGTTTTTTTAAAATGCCAATAACTTTGTCAAAATTTAATAGATTCCAACAATGTTTTTACTCAAATGTCAGTAATTCTTGTCACTTCAAGATAGCATGATATAATTATTGATTTTCATTATTTAAAATTTTTTATTTAACATTAAACAAAAAGTGCAAATTTTGTTTTAAATTTAATTTCTCAAAAAGTGTATTTTTTTTCTCTTCACCTTTTTTACCGGGAAAGGGACACTTTGAACTACAATCAACCCAAATCTCTAATAGCGAAGATTTTTTTTTTCTGAGTTATGATTTTTTATAGAAATATACGTTTTTGTGGTACATACTACAATATTCTTATATTGTTTAACTAAATGGAACATATGTATGTAATATATCAGCAAAAAATACAGCCGTGATAATTTTTTGAGTATCAAATAAATATTAGAACACACTTTCCACCATATAGTTTCGAAATACAAAATCACATTTTCCCGCTTTTTATAATCGAAACTGTATGATGGAAAGTGTGTTCTATTGTCTATTTGATACACAAAAAATGATCACGGCTGTAT
>NW_016160268.1:0-10760 GCF_001687245.7 Rhagoletis zephyria | reverse complement strand
CAGGAATCCATAACCAGCAGTATTTTTTTTAATTTTTGGAGTTTTTGGAGTTAATAAGTCACAGAGTGGACCGGTAACAGAGGGGACAAATTAACTCAAATATACCATATTTTAGCTTTTTATTCGAATTTTTGGAGAATTTATTTGTCCACTTAATTAATGTACATAAAATATTTATAAAAAAATTATAAAATAAATAAAAAATCACTTTACTCACCGTTTTTCAACAGTAACAGAGTTGACACTGAATAAGGGTACGTACCCGGCATACAATTGGGTTCCTTACTCAACAACGCACTAAACAAGACTGAACAGTTCAAAACACATTTTGTTGATTTTAGCTAAGTTATGATGGAGAAGCATAAGAGAAATATACGCGTCATAACGTTTAAAAAACATTTTTCAATAAAATGAGTGGACGTAACAGAGGGGACCAAAACCTGGGGACACAAATTTTCTTCATAAAAATTATACAAAAAAATTATTTTTCATCATTCTTTTCTATATATGGTATTAATATACACAAACTGAATAACAAAAATTGTAAATATTATTTTTTTTCAATTTTATTTCAACTGAAAATAACTATTAAATTTTTATAAATTGGCTCGGGACACAGGTTTTTGCTAAACCTTTGACATTGAAAATATTTTTTAAGTTATTTTCAGATAATTAATTATTTTTTTTTTATAATATAGTTACGTAGAATCGATAATAATTTATAAAAATGCAGATATTTTTCTATTTTCTTTTTGAAGAAACAAAATATAAAATAGTAAAGTCTGGGGACACCAATTGGTTTTTTGCTGATATATTACATACATATGTTCCATTTAGTTAAACAATATAAGAATATTGTAGTATGTACCACAAAAACGTATATTTTCTATAAAAAATCATAACTCAGAAAAAAAAGTATTCGCTATTAGAGATTTGGGTTGATTGTAGTTCAAGGTGTGTCTTTCCCGGCAAAAAAGTTTGAGAGAAGAAAAAAATACACTTTTTGAGAAATTAAATTAAAAAAAAAATTTGCACTTTTTGTTTATTTTTAAATAAAAAATTTTAAATAATGAAAATCAATAATATATCATTCTATCTTGAAGTGACAAGAATTACTGACATTTGAGTAAAAACATTGTTGGAATCTATTAAATTTTGACAAAGCTATGGGCATTTTAAAAAAACATTCTCACTGTCAATTCGAATAATCGTTTTTTGCCTGAAAAACAAAATCGCGTTTAATTCGGCCGAAAAATTTTTCCGAGCCAAAAGAAAAAATACGTGTCTCATTATTTGAACCAACAAACAATGTATTAGAGTTTGGTCGAAATTAAAAATCATGCTCGTACCTGACCGGTTGTCTGCAAATGGAAAGCATCTGTGGATTTTTGAGACTTTCGGAAACATTTCAGGGTTTTCAGGAATATTTCCGAATTTTTGGAACTAGTTTCGGATTTTTGGGACTGACTATTTCGGGGTTCTCGGAAATAATTTCGGGACAGTTGGGACTTTCGGCGCTATTTAGGGATTTTTGGGACTCTCGGGACTATTTCGGGATTAAATGGAGTAATTTGGGTATTTTTGGGACTTTCGAGACCTTTTCCAGATTTTTGGGACTCATTTAAGATTTTTGGAACTTTCGGGTCTATTTCGAGATTGTCGGGAGTAATTTCGAGATTTGTTGAACTCTTGGGTGTATTTCGGAATTTTTGAGACTTTCGGGCCCATTTGGGGATTCTCTGAATGATTTCGGGACTTTTGGGATTTTCAGGAGTATTTCGGGTTTTTTGGGACTAATTTCAGTTTTTTGGGACTTTGCGGACTATTTCAGGATTTTTTGGCCTTCGGGACTATTTCGTAATTCTCGGAACTGATTTCGGTATTTTTGGGACAAATTTTAGGGTTTTTGGGGCTTTCGGGAGTATATCAATTTTTTGGGTATTTTTTGGATTTTTGAGACTTTCGGAACCATTTGAGGGTTTTCAGGAGTATTTCGGGATTTTTGCAACTAATTCCGGATTTTTGAGACTTTCGGGCCCATTTTGGCATTCTCGGGACTGATTTCGGGACTTTCGGGTCTATTTACAGAATTTTGGGACTTATTTCGAATTTTTGNCGGCATTCTCGGGACTGATTTCGGGACTTTTGGGACTTTCGGGTCTATTTACAGAATTTTGGGACTTATTTCGAATTTTTGGAACTTTCGGGACTAGTTCGGGATTATCGGGAGTAATTTAGGTATTTTTGGGACTTTCGGGACTATTTACAGAATTTTGGGACTTATGTCGGATTTTTGGAACTTTCGGGACTAGTTCGGGATTATCGGGAGTAATTTAGGTATTTTTGGGACTTTCGGGACTATTTACAGAATTTTGGGACTTATGTCGGATTTTTGGAACTTTCGGGACAACTTCGAGATTGTCGGGAGTAATTTAGGTATTTCTGGGACTTTGGGGACTATTTCCAGATTTTTGGGACTAATTTAGGATTTTTGGAACTTTCGGGTCTATTTCGGGATTAAAGGGAAGAATTTCGGAATTTTTGGGACTTTCGGGAGTATTCAGAAATATTTGGGACTAATTTAGGAACTTTGGGACTTTCGGAACTATTTCAGGATTTTTGGTATTTTCGGGACTATTTTGTAATTCGCGGAACTGATTTTGCGATTTTTGGGACTAATTTCCGGATTTTTGGGACTCTCGGGACTATTTCGGGATTAAAGGGAAGAATTTCGGAATTTTTGGGACTTTCGGGAGTATTCAGAAATATTTGGGACTAATTTAGGAACTTTGGGACTTTCGGAACTATTTCAGGATTTTTGGTATTTTCGGGACTATTTTGTAATTCGCGGAACTGATTTTGCGATTTTTGGGACTAATTTCCGGATTTTTGGGACTCTCGGGACTATTTCGGGATTAAAGGGAGTAATTTGGGGATTTTTGGGACTTTCGAGACTATTTCCAGATTTTTGCGACTCATTTAAGATTTTTGGAACTTTCGGGACTATTTCGGGATTAAAGGGAGTAATTTGGGGATTTTTGGGACTTTCGGAACTATTTCAGGATTTTTGGGACTCCCGGGACTATCTTTGTTTTTGGACCTAATTTTAGTGTTTTGGGACATTTGAAGCCGTTTAGGGATGTTTGGGACTAATTTCGGATTTTTGGGACTTTCGGGACTATTTGGGAATTTGGAACTAATTTAGGAACTTTAAGACTTTCGAAATAATTTCAGGAATACCCAAAATTCCCGAAACTAGTCCCAGGAATCCCGGAAGTCTCAAAAGTANAACTATTTGGGAATTTGGAACTAATTTAGGAACTTTAAGACTTTCGAAATAATTTCAGGAAGACCCAAAATTCCCGAAACTAGTCCCAGGAATCCCGGAAGTCTCAAAAGTAGTCTCGAAAACCTCTAATTAATCCCGGCAGTCCCGAAAATCCGAAATTAGTCCTACAAATTCCTAAATAATCCCAAAAGTCCTGAAATCAGTTCCGAGAATCCCGAAATAGTCCCAAAAGTTCCAAAAAACTGCCGAAATTCCCAAAAATCCCGACAATGCCGAAATAGACGCGAAAGTTCCAAACATTTAAAATAAGTCCCAGAAATCTGGAAATAGTCTCGAAAGTCCCAAAAATACCTAAATTACTCCCAATAATCCCCAAATAGTCCCGAGAATCCCACAAATCCCTAAATAGCATCGAAAGTCCCAACAGTCCCGAAATTAGTTCCGAAAATCCCGAAATAGTTTAGAAAGTTGTAAAACTCCGAAATAAGCCCCAAAAACCCTAAATAGTTCTCCAAGTCCCAAAGTTCTTAAAAATGGAGAAATAGTGCCGAAAGTCCGAAATTAGTTAAAAAATCCCGAAATACTTCTGAAAACATCGAAATGGTCCCAAAAGTCTAAAAAATCCAAGGGAAGTCCCAAAAAAATCAATATACTCCTGAGAGCCCCAAAAGTCCGAAAAATCCCGAAATCAGTTCCGATAATTACGAAAAAGTCCCAAAAATCCTTAAATAGTTCCAAAAGTACCAAAGTTCCTAAATTAGGCCAGAAAATCCCGAAATGGTCCCGCAAGTTCCAAGAATCCAAAAATAGTTCTGAAAGTTCCAAATATCCCGAAATACTCCCGAAAATCTGAAATTATTCCTGAGAATCCCGACATAGTCCCAAAAATGTGGATACAGTCACGAAGGTCCCAAAAATCCCAAAATTACTCCTGACAACCTCGAAATAGACCCGAAAGTCCCAATTATCCTGAATTAGTCCCAAAAATCTGGAAAAGTCCCGAAAGTCCCAAAAATACCTAAATTACTCCCGATAATCCCGAAATAGTCCCTGGAGTCCCAAAAATCAGAAATTAGTCGCAAAGATCCGTAAATAGCCCCGAAAGTCCCAACAGTCCCGAAAATATTCCCGAGAAGCCCGAAAATCCATAAATCCGAAATAATCCCCAAAAATCTGGAAATAGTCCCCAAAGGCCGATATACGTCCCAAAAATCGAAAAATAGTCCCGGAGTCCCAAAAATTTCGAAATTACTCCCGAGAATTGCAAAATGCTGCCGAAAGTCCCGAAAATCCCGATATTAGTTCCAAGAATCCCCAAAGTTCAAAAGTCCCGAAACAGTCCCCATAGTCCCAAAAAACTTGAAATTAGTCCTAAAAATCTAAAAATAGTCCAGAAGTCCCAAAAATCCCGAGAATCTCGAAATTCTCCCGAAAATCCCGCTATTAATTCCGAGAATCCCAAAAGTTCCTAAAATCCTGAAACTAGTTCCGAAAATCCCAAAATATTGTGAAAGGCGTCTCGAAAATCCCGATATTAGTTCCGAGAATCCCGCAAATCTCAAACCCTAAATCCCTAAAGAATTACGAAATAGCTTCGAAAATCCCAATATAGTCCCGAAAACCCCGAAATAGTCTTGAAAATTCTGATTTAGTCTGAAGAATCTCTCAAATCCCGCAACAGTTCTCAAATTGAGATGTGGTGAGTTTAGGTGAGGTGTGGTGAGAACAGGTGTGATGAGTTCATCTATGGTGAGTGTAGCAGTAGAAGGTGTGGTGAGTTTAAGGTGGGGTGTTAATTCACTAAATTTCTCCTAATTATACAGTATTTAGTTTGAAAGTATTTAGCCATCGACTAAATACCTTGGTACTTTAGTGAAAGTATTTTGCATCCCCAAGGTACATGAGTACTGTGGACCAGAGTATTTAGCGCCTACTAAATACTTTCGTCCTTTGTACTTTGGTATCTAGCAGCTCCTAAATACTCAAGTTTTTCTTACTTTAATATCTAATAGCTCCTAAATACCTAAATACTTCTTACTTGAGTATTTAGCACCACCCAAATACCTAAGTATTGTTTACTTGGGTATTTAGCAGCTCCTAAATACCTAAGTAAATAGTAGGTAGTAATAGGTACACAAAATACCTAAATACTTTTGTACTTAGTATTTAATACTTAGTAAATACAATTTTGCCCATCACTGGCTGACTTTAGTTTGCTTTAATTTAGCTTGAAAACTTGTTTGGCCGAATGGCGGCTTGAAACGCTGTAAAAGTAACCAGCTGTCTGGATGAAAAATCAATGTCTGTTCCCTTAACATTAATTATTGTTTTCCTAGAAAACAGTAGAAGATGTATCAAAAACTTTCAAGTTTATTTTTAAATTAATGCGAAATAATGTTAGTATTTAAAAGAAATGGTAGTAATGACACATACATATGTATATCTACAGTTACTAAAAAAACTATAACTTAAAAAAGCGATTTACTTGAAGGAAAGAGCTATAAGAAGCTTTTACCTCTCGTGTAAAATTTGTAAAAGTGAGCTTTGCAGTTTTGTACTATAATACAACGATATGTTAAATTTGATTTCCAATTGCTTTTTTTTTAAATTAAGTAAGCAAATGTTTGTTTGAATTTATGTATTTTGAACAGGAACATGCCTCTTTGTCAAAAGCCTATAAAACGCTTTCAAATAGAACATTTGTCTATTTAAAACTTTGGGGCGCTTAAAGCAAGTGAAGAAATGCTGCCATTTGGCCAGCCTTTATACATTTTAGTATGTTCCAATTAATTTTTGACAATTCTCGGAGCGAAGCAAACAAAGCAAGCCTGCATTGGGCCAGTACCAAGGTACATTGAACAGGTAGTATCAGTAGAGCAGGNTTTTTACCTCTCGTGTAAAATTTGTAAAAGTGAGCTTTGCAGTTTTGTACTATAATACAACGATATGTTAAATTTGATTTCGAATTGCTTTTTTTTAAATTAAGTAAGCAAATGTTTGTTTGAATTTATGTATTTTGAACAGGAACANCTTTTACCTCTCGTGTAAAATTTGTAAAAGTGAGCTTTGCAGTTTTGTACTATAATACAACGATATGTTAAATTTGATTTCCAATTGCTTTTTTTTTAAATTAAGTAAGCAAATGTTTGTTTGAATTTATGTATTTTGAACAGGAACATGCCTCTTTGTCAAAAGCCTATAAAACGCTTTCAAATAGAACATTTGTCTATTTAAAACTTTGGGGCGCTTAAAGCAAGTGAAGAAATGCTGCCATTTAGCCAGCCTTTATACATTTTAGTATGTTCCAATTAATTTTTGACAATTCTCGGAGCGAAGCAAACAAAGCAAGCCTGCATTGGGCCAGTACCAAGGTACATTGAACAGGTAGTATCAGTAGAGCAGGTGATTTGATTTATTTTCAAATTATTTGGTCTCAAAAATGTCAAATATTTTTAATTTTTTCTCACAAAAATTCTGAATTGTTAAAATCCATTTGCATGTGAAACCTTTTTCCATACAAAACAAGCGATTGAATAGCAGCTTTTGGAACGTTCGCCCANACTAGAAAAGAAAGTTACATCAATTTTTATTTTTTCCAATTTCAATTTTTTATTTTTTATAATTTTTTGTATTTCACATGGCACGCTTTGATTTAGAAGAAAAAATTCAGAACAGTTTTTGACACTTTCGATACCAGAAGCAACAACAAAATACACGCAAATGTTGTTTTTGCTCTACTGATACTACCTGTTTAATGTGCCTTGGCCAGTACCTTTAGTATTCTAAGGAAATTGACATCCATGCCGATGACTACTTTTCAACAATAACTTGACTGTACTAAAAATAATTTACAACTTCTAAATATTCAGCTATATGTCGTTAAGCGAGAATTCAGATAATTAATTAATTGATTCCAACGGCTTTTTACCCTCCATTCCCGCCCAACCGACACGAGGGGCACAGTCCGCATGACGTACGGAACCTTTTTTTTTAGTTTTTTGGTGCCGAGTAGTGGAAACAAGAGTTTGTTAAGTGTCGAGATCTAAAACTATTCAGCTACAGAATCAAATTCATCAGCTGATTGGATATGCTAAAGATAGTATTTCAATTATTGAGAGTGGAAATAATAGTTTTCTTTATAGTAAAAATCGAGTCCGATACGTCAAACGTGCTGGAATGACAGTTAAAATCTTGACATAAACCACGGAATGATTCGTTTAGTTCAAAATTAGTTTTGCATGGCTTTAAAAATAGAGGTCGAAAGTATCTTGACACTCGAGAAGGAACATTAAAATTTACCTCAGCCAGGAGGGCCGGGCTATTAATCAAGCCTGTCATTAATTTTACGATAAATATTATACCTAGCATTTCTCTACGGCTTGCGAGTGTAGGCAAATTTATGAGCTTTAGACGACTTGTGTAAGGGGGGAGATTGTAATCTGAATCCCAAATACAATTACGCAATGCAAAAAGCAAGAATTGTTTTTGAATTGATTCAATCCTTTCTGAATGAACTTGGTACCGGGGATTCCAAACAATAGATCCGTATTCTAGTATAGGTCTAACTAAACTGGTTAAAAGAGCTTTTGTAACATAAGGATCTTTGAACTCTTTTGACCATCGCCTTACAAATGCAAAAACGCCTTTGGCTTTATTGACTGTAACATTAATATGATGGTTGAAATTGAGTTTGAAATCCATTGTGATACCAAGATCGACAAAATTGGATACCTGCTCCAGATTATAATTTGATATTGAATAAACAGCTGGTTGATCAGCCCTCCGAGAGAAACACACAACTTTACATTTTTGAAGGTTTAGTGGCATATAGTTTGCATTACACCAACTAACCACGTTGTTCGGATCCGCTTGTAACAAAGACCTTTCTTCGATAGAGGACAATGTTTTAAAAAGTATCACATCATCGGCATACATTAAAATTTTTGAATGTTTTATTATAGAAGAAATATCATTAATGAATATCAGGAACAGAATCGGACCAAGGTGGCTTCCCTGAGGAGCTCCTGAAGAAACTTTAATAATGTTGGAAGAACAATTATTAACAATAACTCTTTGTGTTCTATCAGAGAGGTAAGATGAGATCCATTGAAGAAGACTGGGCTGAAAGCCGATTAGGTCGAGTTTACGGATGAGTAACAAGTGACATACTTTGTCAAAAGCTTACTGAAATCGGTGTATATTACGTCGGTATGAGTATTTTCTCTAAAACCGTTTGAGACATGAGTTGTAAACTCCAATAAATTAGTCATAGTAGATTTTCCTTTAGAAAACCCTTGTTGAGATTGTGAAATTGAAGAAGATATAGAATATGTCAGCTGGTTAACAATATATGCTTCGAATAATTTGGGGATAGCGGAGAGTTTCGCTATGCCTCGATAGTTTTCTATAGAGGACTTGCTGCAGTTTTTGAGAAGAGGTATTATGAAAGGCTCCTTCCAGGCTGACGGAAAAACGCCATGTTTAAGTGACAAATTGAATAGTTGTTAAAGGCTCGCAGATGTTCTCAGCGCAGTTTTTAAGAAAACAGGTCGGTATATAATCAGGTCCAGGCCTAAATGACGCTTTTAAGGTTTTTAAATAGTGTAAAACTTCATCGGAAGATATTACTGGAATATAAGCAGAGTTAATTGGACAAAGCTCGTACGGATAGTCTCCACTTATAGGGAAGTCTACAGAATAATTGGACCTAAAGAACCGAGCAAACATGTTGGCAATGAGTTGGCTGTCGCTAGATACAGTGTTGCGATAATGCATAGCGGACGGAAAACCATGTGCCTTACGCTTTGAATTTACGAAACCATAAAATGATTTAGGATTGTTAATTAAATTCTTCTTAATTTTACATAAATATGAATTATAACATTTCTTATTTAATGCAAAGTAGCTATGCCGCAAAACTGAGTACCTTAGGTAATCACTGTGTAAACTGTGTAATCCCGTTCTTTTATACAGTTTCGACTTTTTGTTTTTCAATTTTTTAAGCTCTTTAATGAACCATAATTGTATTGGTTCTTCATGAACAATATTACGTTTTGGCACATACTTTCGAAACAAATTGAAAACAGTATCATTAAAGTGCTCAACGCTACACTCCACGTCATCTCTATATATTGGTCAAGATAACTTTGAAAGTTCTTTGTTAATTTTCCTGAAATTTGCTTTCGCAAAAAGATATCTAGTACTTGAACTTGACTTATTATTATGTATTTCATTTATGATTTCGTAGCTTAACTCAAGAGCAGGATGGTATGCATCTTCCGGCAAAACTAGGGGATCACACCGATTAATAGAGGCCTTCGGAACATCATCAACGTAAACGAGATCCAAGACCTTTCCAAACTTATTTGGACATATATTTATTTGTTTGAGGCAAAGTTCAGCCATTTCCTCCAGAAATACATTGTAACTATCTCTAGATGAATCTGGTACAACATCGGTGTCAATGATGTTCCATGAAATGTGTGGCAGGTTTAAAGCGCCCAAAACAATCATAGAATCGGATGCCGTAAGCATTGCATTTACGGTCTCAAGTAAAGAAACTAACTGCATGTATACTGATACGGCAGAATTAGGAGGGATGTAGTAAAGAGCTAAATAAATATATATATATATATTCAATGACAGGAAATGGAAATTTATCTTGAAGGCGGAAATTACAGACAAATACAAGTTTTTGAAACATTTTTTAATTTTATGGATAGCTCCCAATCCACCAGTTTGATTGAAAAACATTTTAACCATAATAGCAGGAAATGAAAATTTACTGGACTAAATGTAACAGGTCAAAATTAGTTTAAATTAGTATTATTTTGATAGACTAGGAAACATTTTTTGCATGTGTTATTTGTGGAAATCTAATCGTAGTAATAAACATCGAATATGGGGAAACTTTGACCCGTAGTTGTAGTCAGTATTTTTTCCATTTTTAGAAGCAGATCTGTGAAACAAATTCCCGTAGTTGTAGTCAAAATTAAGTCGACACTAAAGTTAGTTGCAGCTTTTTTGGCGGGTATCCCATTGAAAATTATGTCAAAAAGCTGCAATTAACTTTAGAGTCGACTTAATTTTGACTATAACTACCAGTTAAAGCTGGGAAAATACTGACTACATGTTAATAAGTTTGTTAAGGGGCCGAGTTTCTCTTCCATAGATGTACTGTGTAAAAAAGTCCGCTCTTTTCGGTGGATACATTTGGGTACAGTTTTCGATTTTTATGGATACTTTAAAGGCTAAGGCGGTGGCAACAATGATATTAATGTTGCGCCTCAATTAGTTTTCGCATATTTTTTTAACAGCGTTTTGTTAACTATTTATTAATTATTTAATAAAAACACTTCGCTCTGTGTACTTATACATAAATTTTGCTACAGAACTCTCATTATACAATTTTCTTCTTAAATAATGAAACAAAAAACTATTGATATTTCCTTTTTGATAATCAACGAAACCA
>NW_016160267.1:43769-67403 GCF_001687245.7 Rhagoletis zephyria | reverse complement strand
TTTTGTTCACATAACGGTTGTTTGTAACAGCCAAAACGAATCGAGATAGATATAGACAAATGTATACTTAATATACCCTTGTGCACAAGTGCGCTCGGGTATAAAAATTTAAAAAAAATTTTTGCAATCGCTCGGACCGAGGATCCAAATTCTGTCCCACCAAATAATATACAATATGAAATAAAATATAAAAGAAAGTAAAATGAAAAATATAAATTAAATAAAACTAAAAAATAAAATTTTAATCGCTCGGACCGAGGATCGTAATTGCGTCCCACCAAATTGTAGTACGCTTTATTTGCCTGGCAACTGAGTCATGAATCTAATGAACTAAGTCATGAATCTAATGGACCACAACTTTTAAGTAAATCCTGAGAAAATCGATTTGTGGCTACTCCGATTACAAATTTTCGCTTTGATTTTGGTTATAGTGGAAAATATATTTTTAAAATCGTACTTCAAGTTTGCCCCATATGAGAAATTGGCAAAATTCCATACATAAGTAAGACATTACCTCAGCTTTTTCTGATAACTAGATCTAAAGACTCATAAAAAAGAAGAGCTCGAGACACTCTTTCCAAAATTTTGTTGAAAATTTCACGCCTACAGCACCTAATGAGTTGATTTTGGCTATGTTTACTGGTGTCGAAAACACTTTCTATAGATGCGGTTTCCAGACCTTTTCTGCCGAATCGATTCTGGACCAAAGCAACGCCCTGAATTTTTCTTCGTTTTGGCCGTGAAGGTGTGTTCAGCAGTATTGTGGCCCATTGCCTCTGTGGCCACGCAGTGCAATATACTGCCTATACGCAAAAAATATAATTTTTACAATTGGTTAAGTTTCTATTTTTTTTTTTGCAAAGCAAATGGCAAAAGCAACAGAGAACTTAAACGTAATGTATATGAAATAGAATGAGCTGAAACGGAAATGTGCCAGTTTTATTTATTATTGTGTTTGTTGTTGGTTTTACGTTTGTCCGTAGGATCTTTGTACAATTTTAAATGTAAATTAAAACTAAGTGCAGTTTTTAAGTTAAAGACAAAAGTTAAATAATTAAACCGAATGTGCAAGCGCAAAACAGATGATAAAATTAGGTTCCATACGATTTAAATCCAAATTCATTTTAGGGATATTTCAAAATAATCAAATAATGAATGTATTGGTTACATTATCTCAAAGCAAATACTAAATACAATATAATAAGTAATTAAGGCATTTATGTTATTTTGTGTGGTAGAAGAAGGTTTTTAATTAACTTAGGAAATATTATTGGAAAGAAACACCAATTAGTAGAATAAAGTGTCTACTATGTATATTGTATGTAGTAAAATAACATTTTTTAAGCATTTGTTCGAGTATTTTCATTGGCTGTGAGAAGTCTATATGTAGAGATGTGTAACATAATACATACATATATACTATTTGTGTGGGGAGTGTTTAAGTGTTAGATAATGTTCTTGTTTTTTTTAGAAATTAATGCGTTATGTCGGCTGTTTCGTTGTCGCTTGTTAGTTTTCTCATTTCAGACATTCAAATTACTTCACTCGACCATCTTCATAATTAATTATCCATTTACGCAACATCCATACATCAATTCCATTCATGCCTCATCATCATCATCATCAATATTTCTTCATTCGTCTGAAAAAAACAAAAAAAAAACATATACAAAACAAATAAGGACATTTTCTTTTTTAATAAAAAACACAAAATTATGAGATTTCTATGTATTTACATTGCAAAAAAAAATATGTACTACATGCCAGTTGTGAAAGGGGGGGTTGGTTGAATAAAAATTTCAATGCAGTTCTTTTTATAATTATTTCTTAAATTATCTTTATTTTTATTATACGTCTGTTTACTATAATTTTTAGTAGCTAAAACATACATATCATGTTTTTAGGTGTTTTATTATTAAGGGGTTTCATATACATATTTAAAAGTAGTTATGTATATTATTGTGTAAATGTTATGTATTGAATTATTTCTGCAGCTATAGTTTTATTTATGCATGCATACATATGTATATGTATTCCTCTTACATGCAATGCATGTACATATGTATGTATGTATGTATATACTTCCGTTATCTTCATTTCTCGCTTTTTGAAGTAATTTTTTTGTTTGGTTTTTATTTTGTGGTACATATAAAAATAAATTGTTTTTCCTATATAAATTAATATATGTATTTATGTATGTGCTGTAATCAAAAACTAGGAGTATGTACAGTGGTGACCACATAATTAGACGCACATTTTCTCTTTATGTATTTTCAATACATGTTTTTTTTTTACAAAAGTACATTTTAGCTTTTCTGCAACGAAAACCAAATTTAAAATTTCAAATCTTTGCACAAGATTCATAAAAAATTGTCAAATTTAAAATAAAAATTTCTAGAAAAAATTCGGGTATGCAGTTTTAGAGTAATTTTAGTACAATGTTGTGCTAGTTTCAATCGGCTAAGAATTCGCGTTGACTTTTCAGAATAATTTTTGCGGCCGATGTTGCTTAATTTCTCCCATATAAACAAGTTTTCGAACATACTTTGTATGGAAGTAAGTGCGTAACACCGTCCACCAAAAAAATCTTGAAAATCAACGCTTGAGACTTGAACAACGTTGTACTAAAATTGAGTGGAGTATTAACTGCATATAGGATTTTTTTTTTTTTGAAATTCTGATTAAAAGGTTTGAAATTTAGATGAGCATTTTTTGAAAATTGGCAATTTTTTTATAAATCTTCTACAAGGTTTGCGACTTTGAGTTACATAGTTTTCGTTGCATTATAAACTAAATTTTTATAAAAAATAAATAAAAAATAAATAAAGAAAATATAAATGGTCAAAACTTATAAGTAGTGTCTCTAATTATGTGGCCATAAATATATCCACTCTATTTCCCCTTTTCCATCTGTATTTTCAATTTTCACATTACTCCTCGTTAGTCATTATGTTTATATACACACATATATATAGGTATATTTTTTGAACGCCTTCTATTTACTTTGCACATAGCTTTGTTGTCCACTTTGCCATTTTTTTTTATTAAAAAAAAGCGCTCTATTCACATATGTACTGTGTATGTATGTATGTATGTATATTACTTCAACTATATTTTTATTATTTGTATGCATTTTTTATTTGTGATTTACAACCTCAACAGGTTTTTGATCGAGTATTCTAATTCTATTTTGAAATGCTTCCCTATTTTAGAACAATTATGTAATTTGTGCACCGCTTCGAAAAAAATTCGGTCGGCGCACGATTCTTAAGTTGATATTGCTTTAATATTTTGTTTCCTTGTTCATATGTATGTATAAATGTATGTACGTATGTATTTGCAATTATGTATTTATTTATGCACACAAACACACAGTCACTAGGGAAGCTTGAGACGACGCACAGTGGGACGTCCCCATATAAGCTGCGGCCAAAAGTAGTAACCGTACTAGAAATTTGCTAAAATTTTGTATATGCGCTGTTCGGAACTTAGGAATGAAGAAATGTGGAAAATGGTAAAATTCAACGCGCTACCACGCCCACAGCTCTTGTGGGCGGAAATAGTAAATGTTGTCCGATTTTGATGAAATTTAGAGCATATGCTGGTTTTAAAAAGAAAATCTTAAATCTGAAAGATCGTCAATACCGGTTTACATTATCGTCCAGTAATTCTAGAAAAACAGGCACAAATAAAAATAAAAAATAAAGCTAAGGCAAGCAGAACTCTTGCTATCGAAAAGGGATCTCGTCCGGAGAAGCTTCCATTTTTGGCTGAATTTTGATTGTGGTTAATAGATTGGCGATCTCCACTTTATATTGCATATTATTCATTATTTTATGTACATATCAGAGTCTTTCCTTTCAGCTCTACAATAAAAATGCAATAAATTTTACAGGAGGCGGGTCTATAAAAGGAAGAATAGATGCTGAACTCGCAGTTCCTCGCAGCTGGAACTATTTGAGATATGACACGCACATTTAATGTTTACTTGTCCTAAGTATAATTTAGCTCGCTTCCTTGGTGCGTTTTAAATATCCCTTTTTAAAGTAAGCACTCGAAAATTTTTACACTCACAAAATTATATAGAATTTCAAAGTAAACTATTTAATACATTTCAAAAGATTTATAAAAATTTAAAGCAATGTTTGACCACAGATATATTCAAAAACTGCTCATAAATCAGATTGGCTTTTTATAAAAAAAAGTCAAAATTTTTTCTTACAAATTTATTTTTTCGCATTGCTCATACTTTAAGCTCGTGTCATGGTTTTTATCCAAAATTCTTTTTGGTTTGGGTTAGCTGGATATTTTGCTATGCATCTGCGTAATTACTTTTCCAGAATTTGCTAATCCGTTTTTACCACTTTTGGCCACTGTAGTCCCATAGTGCGACCCTTTACATAATAATTTTTATAAATAAGTATATAGTTAGATAACTGAAAAGAAGTTTCGTTGCAATACTACAACTCATTGATTGGGTGAATTTTTTTCAAAGTATGTACGAATTTCCAAGTATTGAAAGAATCTAAAAACGAACTGTCACTTTATGTTAGTTATTAGTATTTTTAATTTTGTAATTAAGCAAGTATGAAAATATATTCAATGGAGTATGTATGTATGTCGAGTGTTAATGGACGACTGTGAAATTTTGAGCAAGATGCACAATTCATTTTTTGTTTGAGCATGCAATCTCATAACTTTTGACAAAAATGGTAAAAGTTAATTTCGTGTACTGATCAACAATTATTTTTTGCGTAAAAACCAATGCGCCAATTTCCATATTTAGGAAATGGTTTTTGAATTTAGCAGTGTCCTTACTAGCACAACAACCACACAGCCGATCATTTAGGGAGCCAAAAGTGGTAGGCAAGTCACCACATCCAAAAAAGCAAAATCAACAATTTTTTTTTGAATTTTTGTCTGACTGTATGTTTGTACCCGCATCGCCCAAAAAACGAATGCATGGAATTGAGTGCAGTTTTCACCGATGTATTGCTATAAGTCTAACTTAAAATATTTCCCGTAAGAAAGTCTTATTGTAAAAGTGGGCGTGGCGCCACCTATACATACATACTGCATTTTTAACACCGTATATCTACGAAAATATTTGCTATAGAGTACTGGAATTTGGTTCGGGTATAAATGACACCCACTCCATGCTCAAGTAGGAAACTAGAACTACTATCTATACACATAATAAAATTGTAACAGACCGATGTCTGCACATTATAGATATTAAAGAAAAATTAATATGGGTGCTCTTTAATACAGCAACAGAAGAACATCATTTGTTTCCATAACGGAATTCTTTAGTTTTTGTTGTTTCATTGCGTCTGGATACTTTAACAGACTTATAGAACTTCTACCGACATATCCGCACTTCACCCCGATGTGCATAACATTTGTCCGGTGTGTGAAAGTTCCCCATACTAGGGATGGGCCCGAGACTAAATATTCAATGCCTATTCCGCCCATCCAGATATTCAGTTTTTAAGCTTCGATTTTACCGCGGGTCACATATATTCCACATTTGATTATTTTGTTTTGAGGTACTGTCAGCAGTCTATTTGAGGGATTTTTTCGCCTACAAATTCCTCTGCAACCTTAACCACCACCTGGACGAAGGCGGTCAGAATGCAGCTGGGCATTCACGTCGATGGCGAACCGATTCCGACGGTGAATAACCCAAAAATCCTTGGAGTTACCTTAGACAGTCTGCTCTCCTGCTCGGACCATACAACCGCAATTGTCAACCGAGTACAGAGCCCGCAACAAGGTCCGCAAGTCGCTGGCCAGCAGCACTTGGGACAAAGACAAAAAAAGCTGCAGACTAGCAAGAACACGACACTTCGGAGCGCGACTGGATGCCTTCTGATGTCGCCCCAACACCACCTGCACGACGAGGCGCAGATACTCGCCGTTAAGGAGCATAACACAATGCTCTGCAAGCACTTCCTAGTCGGGTACCAAATGACATCGCAGATGGATGAGCCGAAATGGAAGCTTAAGTTATCAGGTTTCAGTTCAAAAATGGCTTAATGTGAAGGGCGGAATAGTTTAGCTGCGATTTACAATACGATAAAGAAGACAAAATGTTGGTTAAAATAAATAAACATTTGGCGCTTATACTTCTGCTAAGTGTTTGACCGAACTTCTCCTTCAAGTTGTGGTGTGCGTCTTTATGTTGTTACCCAAATGGAGGGACACACAATTTTAAGCCGCCTCCGAATGGCAAATAGTTTTATGATACGCGTTTTCAAAGCAGAAATACACTCGACGGTTTGCCATTGCCAGGCGAAGGGCGACTGCTGTTAGAATAAACATTTTCTAATATTAGGTGTTGCTCGGACCGACGGCGTGGTTTAGAAAGCAACAAAATTCGAACCCTTTTTCAGCGTGTTCTTCTGATCTTAACCCAGTCGAGAATGTGTGGGGCATACTAACCATTAAAGTTTATCCTCGGATTGAGGGGTTTTGCAAAAAGGCATTTATAGTTTTCGTCGTCTTCTTTTAAATTTGGTGATGGAAGAGGCAAGAACGTGCATAAATTAGTTTTTTTTTTTACATTTGTTACAACGATGTTTTCCTAGATTTATAATTTTGCAACGGAATGTATATTTATGTATATATGAGTAGTCCACTTGCAAACCGCGTTATGTGATTTTATAATAAAAAGCCATAAATTTGAAAAAACAACTACGACAACAAGTAACATTTAAATTTAATCTTTTTTATTATTACCTGAAAGATGCGAAATGTGTTAAAATTATGTACATTTCCATTTTTATTGGAGTGTTGCCATAGAAAATTGTAGTTCACTTTAATGAACTAGTTCACTTAAAAGAGCTAGCTCTTTTGCTCTTTAGTTCAAAACCTCCCCAAGCCAAATATATAAATATGTTTGTGTAAATATTTACTGTATACCTTGCAATGCCTATAGTGGCCCAAAGTATTTTTGCAAGGTGATTTCGAAAAAAAAAAAAAAACAATTAACAATTCGTTGGAATAATTTTTTTTAAAGTGTTACCGCATAAGTTTTGACCACGAGGCCTGATTTCAATAATTATTTTTTTTTTCGGAAAGTTGGTGCCCCAAGGGTGGTCCCATACTAATTTGGTTTTAATCCGATAATCTGATCATGAAGAATTTAACGGTACTACTAAATTTGTATATGAGAATTGAAGTCGGCTTTGTTTTTTGCATAAAAACTACATGTTTTTTTTGTTTGAACGTAACAGTCGCCTTTTTACATTTTTTGTTCTATCTTCGCCATTTACAGTAGGATCTTAAAGTACGATAAATCAATCTTCTAGTCTCGTGGAGGTAATTCTGTTTGATGGAAATTCATTGACCTCAAGTACCCCGTTATAGTACTTACCCACCAGATCTCAGTTCTTATCACCCTAACGTACCACCCTAATGCCAGTAACTATTTATTAAAATAAATAAATGTGTTTCCGAAAAATGTAAAAAGCAGACTCCTAGGTTCTGGCAAATTGTTTTATTTTTTTTTTTTTTGAGAAATTGCCTTGCAAAGAGCTGTTTTTTGTTTGCTTGTAAGTTGTCTACTGAACAATCAAAATTTTTATGAAATATTTTGCGAACTATTGCGTTATTTTCGTAACTCGTTCAATCGAAAGTTAGTGTTTTTTGCGACCAAATCTGTGGATATAATCGATAAATTACATTAATTTTCATTAAAAAAAACTCTTAGTGATTGCATAAGTATACCAAATGTATATAAAACATTAAATATATTGATATGAATAGTTGCATACATATGTATATTTTAGAAAGTTACTAAGGTCCATAAAGGCGAGCTCAAAAAGTGGTTTTAGTCAATAAGTTAGTAATAGTTAACAGAAAAAGAAATCGAGATTTTGGAGAGGTCCTTCATTCCTTCAATGTACTTGAAACTTATTTTTCGTTTTTTTGGAGCAATCGAAAGATTAACAAAATCCAAAATTTTGTTCAAATATGCCGGCAAGAATGAAACTTAAAAAACTACTTTACATCTCAATACTCGATTCAAGTCAAATCGACTCATTGACGTTTCAGGTTTCACCGTATAAACTAGTTAATTGTGGGGAAAACATCAATTATGAAAAATACTAAAGATCATTTAAAAATTGTATCTGTAAACATCTCAGTACGGCTTGACAAAGCACTAGGCGTTTCACTTACATATGTATGTACATATATAAATAAGTTAAATTAGAAATTAAACATTATTAGTTTCATTAGACTTTACTCCTTTCTGTTCGAGTCGCGTGGACTAAAAACTGCCATCGTTTTTAGAAGGAATTCGCTTTCTTATATGCAGGGCGTACTCTTATCATCGTTTTAAGCAGGGACGGTAGTCATTATGAGTAAAATAATTTAAATCAGCATTTAATCATTATTTTATGAGTTTTATTTTTTTCGCTCTAAAATAATAATTATTATTGATTTTTATTTTTTTGCTCAGCGGAAATAATTATTATTTTATTTTTATTTTTTCGATCACAAATAATGATTATTTTATGATTTTTATTTTTTCGCTCAGAGATAATAATTATTATTGAGTTTTATTTTTCCACTTAAAAATAATGATTATTCATAAAATTGAAAAGGCTATACAGACGCAACTTACTGAAATTTTGACCTGAAAATTTCGAGGCTTATTCCTTTATTATGGTGTCGCTCGCTCTGAAAAGGATACGGCGGAAATCGCGCTGGTATCGGTTTTGATTTTTTTGAATGATCATTATTTTATAAGTGAAAGAAATAAAACTCAATAATAATTATTATCTTTGAGCGAAATAATAAAAATCAAATAATAATTACTTTTGAGCGAAAAATTAAAACTCAAATATTAATTATTATTTTTAAATCTTTATTGGTTAAACTCGAAAAATAAAAATCACTGTAAATTACTGTGGGACGTACGAAAACAAATACGTGGGTATAAATAAAATAGTTTTACGACGATTACAACTTGTTGATTTTTTTGGATAAAACTTAAAAAATAATGATTATTTTCCGTCCCTGGGTTTAAGTACTACAAAACCACGTATCAAGATAATGCAAAACCGTTTACGTGGGTTGCCAAAATTGTACAGTATGAACTCTCTTTTATTTAAAACATTTCTCTCTTTAATTTAAAACTTTTATCTCTTTTATAAAGCAATCCCCTTTCAGGCTAGTTTTATAAATCGATAACAATCGATCAATTACGCGCCTTTGCAGAACGACGATACGCGGTTTGTACTTTAAACGACTATGTGTGTATAGGTACATACCTACTAAAATATGAAAAACTTAGCTCCGTAAAAACATAAAGCTACTAAGGATCCCATACATCGTCAGTTATACAAACTTATTATCAATCTAACCTATGCGACCGGTATGGTATGCCATTGTCGTTGGGTGTATATATTTTCAAAAGTTTTATAAAAATGTTATAATTCCTTTGATTGTCGAAATATTTATACACATATCGCATATCAAAATAACGCGAGATTATCATCTCACACGCGGACTAAATTGGTTTCACATTTCTAAAAGGAATAAGAGATTTAGGAGACAACATCAATAACACTGATCTACAAAGAGCGGAAGAGGTTTCGGGAGCTGACTTCTAAAAGACTTTTGTTTTCTTAGTATCAGAATATAAAATTAAAATTATATAGTTTGAATATATCAGCAAAAGAAAAACATGAAATGTTTTCATAGAATTATGTTAATTAAAATAATTAAATTGTTTTCGTTTTTTGATGCTACGAACGAATGTCTAAAAAAAGCGCTTGGATATGATGAAAATCATCTCTTAAATAACTCCAGCTTATAAAAAAGAAAATCGAAATTATTTAATACTTTCACTTCTTCACGATAGTGGAATATAATAAAACAACAAAAAATAAAAACGTCATAATTTTTAAGAACTTGTTACTTATTCTTCCGGTTTTGGAACCTATTTTATTTTACTTTTGGGGTAAACATCCAAAGATAAAGCTTCTTTTATGAATAATTTGAAGATCAGACCCTGATGCTATGGAAAAAATGCTATAAGTATCGGTGACTATTAGTTAACCCGCTAGAAGTTAAGAGATTTGAAAGCGGCTGTGGGATAAGACAAGAGAAATTATTTTTTGTATATTAATTTAATTATTGTATTGGAATCAGCTTACTTGATTTATGTTAGTATATAAGTATAAGTAAGTATAACTTAATAAAAAATATTTTAGTCGGTAAACTGTGCTAACACACTTATGTATATTATGTTAGTAATCAATCAATAAATAAATTGTACCTTAAAATGTCCAACTTCAACAAAACAAGTGCATATGTATGTAAATTGTGTTATCTGTGATTAATCATAGCCGAAGTAAAGTCGATTCTAAAGCAACTTGCAGCTTGTTTGACATATATTGCATTGAAAATTATGCCAAAAACTATCTAACTTTAGTGTCGACTTTATTTTGACTACGAATACGCACCAATGTATTTGATTACACTGTACGAAATGGCAACCATTTTTTGCTTAATGCCAGTTTTTAGATTTTTTTAGACTTCCCTGTCAGGAATTTTGTAATTATTTAACACGTAGTTTAAGCGTACTGGGTAAAAGTCGCGCTCTGGATGCCCAAGTAAATTGAGAGAGCGAGGAAGGCGTTTGTTTTGCAGTCCGTACAGGTAAATCCACAGATTCAAAAGTCGCCAAAGATGTCGATGAAATGAAAAGAACAAAAATTTTTTTTAGCCGTGCAGCAATCCATATAATACGCTAGTGACAGCCTTTTCTAAAGATTAGCTTTCCAATGCTCATCAACAAAAAATAATTATAGTTTTCTGAAATAGAAGGACAATGAACGTATTTGACCTAAAAATTAGACTTTTCGAGCTATTTAACCAAGAAATTTTGCGGAATGGTGGTAGAGGGACTGCACATGGCTAGATACTACATATATTTGGTTAGTTCTGATTACGGAGACCCAGCTGTCGTGGAAACGATTCAAGCTGATCAGCAGAGCTTGGATTTCGATGCAATGCAATCTTTTTTCTGAAGCTTCGGAGGCGTTTCCTAGTTATATAGAAGTTCCATTCGTAGGATTTCATAATTTTTTTTTTACTTTTTATCTTTTTAGCTCTTTCTAATATCCGGACTTGGCGGGAAAAGTGTGCATAAAGAGTAGCTTATATTTCGTAGCAGCTTGGACTCAGTGATCACATTTTCGTACACTCATTTTCTTGAGGAAGCAAACAAAAAAATACTACTTTTTATAGCTCCTGTAGTACAAATCCTTGCGTTTTTTGGTGGAATATTCACGAAAATGGTCTGACTGAGAATAAGTGACATACATATGTTGAGACTTGCCACTCTTTTTATGAATGTAAGCCCTGCAAAATTTATCACATGGTGCATTTACTGGGGTCCGTTTTGAAATTTTTTATCTTCCATATGCTAACATGACACTAGTGAACCCGCAAGGCGTTAAACGCCCGTAAACAGGTAAACGGTAGTCAGAGTTATAAGCGATCCGTATGCCTAACTTCATCTAAACCCGTCCAGCCGTTTCTGCATGAAAAGACGTACCGCATGGTGTCGGTTTTTCATTTCATCAGATTTTAGATCCCCATTTCCCGCTAAAAACGTTCTTTCAGACATTTCAGATCTGATGACCTTCAAGGAAAAGCAACCGCGTATTATAGCTGTATATGGTGCGAACCCTATTCAAAAATACGTTCAAATTAAATTGAAGCGAGGGATATTAATAAAATATGTAAGTAACTTTAAATGAAAGCTTCTCTAGACATTTTTCCCCTAAAAATTCCTAAAATTTATAGGCCGATTAGGGATGGCAACCGAACTTTAATTGTGGTTCCAGCGGCTGAATGGCAACTGCATTTTTATGGTTGCCGCGGATATTTTTATTGAAATAATTTATTTCTTTTTCAACTGTTTCTTCAGCTTATTTGCACTCAAGTCTAAGTTGCTGGTACTAAAAAAATTATATTATCTTCAACTTTATAGCAACTGAGGTTGCATTGCAGCCGACTAAATTTTTCAGTTTTAGGTAATGTTAAAGGATTGTCTAAAGCATTTTTAAATTTATTGAAGGTAATTTTTTGTAGTTTTTAGGTTATCGAAATCCGAGCCCTGGTTATAAGTCAATGAGATTTTTTTTGCGTTTTTACTACATGAATTAAGCTAATTTTTAACCGACTTCACAAAAAGGAGAAGGTTATCAATTCGTCGGAATATTTTATTTTTTTTATGTATGTTACCGCATAACTTTGGACCACGTTAACCGATTTCAATACTTCTTGAGGTGAGGTGCTAACTCACAGGTGGGCCCATACTAATTTGGTTTAAATCCGATCACTGGATCATGAAGAAATTAACGATAATCTTAAATTTTTATATAAGAATTGAAGTCACTTTTGTTTTTTGCTTGAAAATTACTAATTACACTAAAAGTATTGTTCACTGCGCGACTGTACCCCTGTGAACCCGGTAGTATTTGTGCGAACTGCAAATTTCAGCATCCGAAAAATTTGAAAAATTAGGTTTCTGTTTACTTGCTTTTGCTTTTCACCGCAACCGGACTGTATGAAACGGAACAAAGATGCAATAGCAACTTCCGGAATTAAATAATATTAATTCAAAACAAACAGTGAAAATCCAAGGAAATTTTAAAACTTTTTTCTGGGCCAGCGACTAAGGCTAAAATTATAGCAATTTTTGATTTAAATATCCACATCTGTTAACACTCTGATGTTTTATTTGTGTGTGCTATTCTGAAGTTACAAAATATGATTTTATCAGAAGTATGGAAAACGCAGTTCTTTACTTTATCTTTTGAATGCAGATATAATATATAATTTATTTTACTTGCCATGATTTGTAAATGTTCACAAAGAAGTCGTTGGTTTTAGATTATTTTCGATTTCCTTTTCTCTTACATTCTCAGTCTATTACAGTTCAATCATTTGCATTCTGCCACTAATTTTGTTTTGTATTTTCCTATCGTTTAGGTTTCGTTTGAAATACATATATATCTATTTCACTTTTCAATCATAATGTAGTTCTCCGAATGAGGCGATCTGAGCAAGTGAAGCCGCGCTTGATAAAGGATTGTTAGTAAATATGTACATTTTGTCATTTCCGAAAAGGCTGTCACAACGCAAAATGCACGTTTTTTGCAGGAGAGGCGCGCTAAGTTTTAAATTGAGTTGCAGAAACTCTCTCCTTTCACGCAGAAACTACAAAAGATTTTGGCATGAAGATGTTACAACAAAATGAACCATGATATAATCATTTATTTTGTATCATTATCTCAATAATCATGCTTTTTGAGTTGTGACAGTCGTTTAATAATTGAGCGCTACATTTGGATTTTAGTGCAAAAAAAAAGAAATAATTTATATTTACTACACGATTTTAATTAAATTATTGTATGCATAGTATTTGACGCAACGTAGTAAAGTTAAACTTAAAATAGTTAATAGTTTATTTCAGAAGTTTGTTCATATGTATGCATCTAGAGTCAGATAGCAATAATATAAAAAAAAGAACTTGGCATGAGTCTTATAAGTGGTACTCTATAGCTATAAATATACAATCAATGCATGCATGTGTGTTTTTCATATGCATGGGGTGTGTTTTCCTGCGCGAGCTGCGAATACAATCAAAAATATAGTCCCACCCCTTTTGAAGTCGATCGAAAATTGTATATGTATGGAAAATTATACTGTATATGCATTGACTCAAAAAGCATTTGCCAATCTCTCTGGAAATACCCAACTTTTGTATGGAAACTTCGTTAGCTTGTTTAGTTAACTTTTTAAAAATTGTTCGAAATTTTAAAACTTACTCGTCTACTGCATAACTACATTTGTATTTGTAGTTACATAATTTATACATATACACTTGCGTGTTAAATGCTTTTCAATTACATGCAAAATTATTACTCTGTATTTGATTTTAGCTTCACTTCATTTACTAATTAGATGTTCTAATGAATTAAATGTAACGCATTACTTACTAATGCTATTGGCGAGAGCGTTATTGTATACATATGTACTATATATTATGTATATATGTTTTTATGTATGTATATATATGAAGCGCTTTAAGTGCATGTGCGCGCGACACAAAAGTTAACTATCAATTGATGCTGTGAAGGGCAGGGATAGGGACATTTTTAATGTCGATCAAACGTACATATGTATTTACCATTCCTTATTTGTTTAAACTTGTTTGGCCTTAGGCTAGCTTCGAATATGCATACACACAAATCACACCCACAACAACACCCGCCGCAATATAGGTAATTAATGACCTTCGTTTCTTCGCCGCATGCTTGCTTTCCTCCGTTTCGCGCTGTTTTCGCTTGATCTCGTTAACTTTCTGTTCGATGTTGGCCTGTCGTTCGACACGTTTCCGCCGTTTTAACTCATTTTCGGGACTGCTATAAGCGATATGAAACAAACGATGCAAAATTTTAATATTTTACACATTTACAAATACATATGTGTATACATATATGTTAACGTACCCGATCACGAGCGGATTGCTATTGGAGCCATCAGTGCCATTTTGTTTAATTTCCGTTGACAACTCATTACCACCGCCGCCGCCACCATCACTGCCGCTACCACGTTCACTACTTATACTCCGCTTATTAACGGCGTTGGCGTTCTTATCGTCCAAATTGTCATAGTTATAAAGTCCTTCATCATCACTATCGTCATCGTCACTATTATCGTCTTCGTAGAACTCATTTTCATCGCTGTCTGATTCATGTACGCGTTCAAGCGAGGATTGCGAGCGTTGCGGTTGTGGCGGTAGTGGTGGTAGCGGTCTGTTTGACATGTTTTCAGCAGTTTTTTCGTTGTTTATGAAATTATTCAACGCATCCTTGCTGGCATGTTGTGCATTGTCGGTCATGGCGTATAGTTCGTCGTTGAAACTTGCGCTTGCCGGTATTTTTGGTAATGGTTTGCCATGTAAATTCAACGTTAGTGCACCGGCAGCGCTGCAGCCGGCCATTGGCAGTGCTAGGGAATGTGTACGTGGAGGCAGAGGTGGTGGCACATCACCACCAATTGTGCCATACTGATCGTGGTGCTCATTGTCACTGCTATTGATTGGCTCCTCCTTGTAATTCAGAAATTCCTTTAAACAAATGAAGGTATTACATTTTGTGTACGAGTATTTATATGTACATAAATAAATGTTAAATATGAGAAATTCCTTACTGGATCCTTAAGCAATTTGATTCCCTCTATAACTGCCTGATATGAGAAATATAATTGATCTGCAGTCTGTATTAGGCCCATGCGATACCTGCGCAATTCATAGAGCACATCCTGTACAGAAACTTTGCTCTCGCCTTCCTTTTCAATCTATAATTCACGAAAGAAAAAACTTATTAAACTTATAACACAACTATGAAACTACTTTCATCACCAACCAAAACTAGACAGCAGTCAACTAAACAAAAAGTGCCAGAGCGCCCAATTCCAGCGCTACAGTGTACCACTGCGGGCCCCACATCCGCATCGAGTGCACCAGAGTCGCGCACCTGTTTTAAAAATTGTAAAAACGCAACTGGTGAACTGGGAATACCAAAGTCCGGCCATGTTGTATAGTGGAATTGTAATATCTCGCGGCTTGTCTTCGATTCAAGATCTGTTAGCCTAATATGAGAATAATTGAGAATTTTTAATAAGTGCAACACAGCTGAAATTAACTGAACTTACTTGAACCATCTGCGGCAGAAGTTCTGATATTCTTCACAACGTAAAAATTCAACAGTCAAGTTAACTTCATTTAATCTTAATGCATTTTCAGGGCCCTTTCTATCCGGCCAATAGTGATGACATTTGACCTGCTTTTTCTCCATCAATTTGTTCAGCATAAGAATGGCTTTAGTATTTTGTTCCCATACCATCAGCCAAAAGTGGCCAACGGTGTCGACTAGCGGACCTTGTGTTAGAATATATTTACGTTCGGCACGTTCGAGCTGTGCAGAAATATAAAAAAAAAATAATATGTGTACTCTATCTTCTCACATTTGACCTGCTTACCTTAACAAGATTAGCATTTATATAGTCTACACTGCCTCTATGGATGATAATGCGCGAATGATCGTAGGGATTTACGTCTCTGTATCTGTTTAAACACCGATTTTGTGGTTTCTCCGATTCAGCAGTGCCAAATTGCTTTTCACTAGCTTCACGATCGCAACGATCACGAATGTCCTGAAAATAGAAAAAAAAAAATTAATTCAATATTATAAAAAAATGCTCATTTAAGAAAAAAGTAAAACAACTAAAGAAACTGGAAAAATTATTTCATTCTAGTAATATATTTTTTTAGAGGTATCGCCTTTAGAGTACAACTCCACAACAAGCTTTTCGGGCGTTCGGCGCTTTTCAGGCTTTCATCAATAGCTGAATTGTGTAACTGAAAGCCTGAAAAGCGCGGAACGTCTGAAAAGCTAGTTGTGCAGTTATTCTAACACTTAAATTGGGTATGTAGTTTATTGGGCTTATGCAACCGTTACAAATCTAGTAAACGTCACTAGAGAAGACTAGTAGCTGGAGAAAAATAGAAAATTCTGCTTCCATCATTATCAGAGAGGCACGTCTCCACTCTACTGTAGCATTTTTCGACCTGCTTTTCATGGTATTCCTGGGCATAACAATTGAAGCTACCACTGCTTTAAGTTTGACTCAAGTTCCGATATTTTTAAAAGTGTGCATAACCTCTAAATTTAAGCAGTTGATAAATAACCCACAGCAGAAAGCACAAAAAGATCCAGGCCCTAGACGTTGTGCTGCACCCACGGTCAGCGAATCTTTTCAGAAATAGCTCAAGTATCTTTCCACCAATCTGAAACTAAGGCTAATTGCTTGCTTACTTCCGATATACTTCTTAAAGCAATTGCGTATTTATTCTGATAATTAAGCGGTGATAAAAGCATTAAGTTAATTGCTGATTTACTCAAAATTGGTCGGAGAATGCCTGAGCTCCTTCTGCTGTACAGCTTATTTGATTACTACACCACAGTGCTATTGCAAGAAACCAGAGAGCCAAACCCACAGCAGAAAGCACAAAAAGATCCATTGGCACGCGATTAACACTCTGTGCTAGTGAGATTTGTGTTTGTGTCCGTGAGAAACACAATAAAAGATAAGTGGAGGGGGTTATTTTCGATCTCTGCAAGAAACTAGCAAGGCTGATGAACTGGTGAGGCGAGACATACATACGTCAGGAGGTGTTGCCAAGCACCGTTGACTACTTGCAGAGGGCGTTGAAAGCGGACAAAGGAGCTCTTAAAACTAATCAAGTCTCGACTATTTTGTTGCTAAAGTCTAGTTAATTATATAATACATAACACCGTATAAATCCACTTGTCAAACTTTGTAGAGAAATTACAAATAAAAATTAAAAAAGCCAACTAAATTCTTGTAATTAGGTGCAAGTTTCAAGAGGTATTGACTTTTGATATATTTTTGTCCAAACATAAACGATCGAGTTTAACTTTGTAAAATTGGGGTTTTTTTATTCTACAGGTGAGTTCTATATCGATACCTGAGTGGAAGATCGACCTATCTCAGCAGCCAGTTCGAAAACGCCGTATTTCAGAAAAGTTTTCAAGAACGCCCTATTTCCGAATTCGATTCAAAAACGCCCTAAATGAGCGCCATATATATATATATATATATATTTTAAACCAAATTCTGAGATAGGGTGTTTTTCAATCAAATTCTGAAGTAGGGCGTTCTTGAATAGTTTTCTGAGATAGGGCCTTTTCGAACTGGCTGCCAGGATAGGTCGATCTTCCACTCAGGTGACGATATACAGTATCTACTCGCCGAATTATGACCGATATATGGTTATAAAAAATACCTAGTTTTCATTAAAAATTTGGTTTGAAATTTTGCTGTGAACTATTCAATCAAATTTTCCGGAATTTTTTGAGTACGCAGTTTTATAGCGCATTTAATTCTAGTAGTTTGCTAAAAAATTGCATTGATTTTTGATAATTTTTCTTCTATACGAAAAAAAAATCGAGTAGTATAAGTCACTTTCACCATGGTTTACGAATAAAAAATATATGTTTCTTTCAAGATAATTATATTTCAAATTATAAAACTAAATTTTGAATCCGACCGTTTGCGAAATTTTGTTCTTGACTCCATTTTGTACCCAAATGATATTGAAAGTTTTTCCGAAGATGAATTTTTTAAATTAATTTTTTTCAAACAATTTCGTATAAGATACATGTGAACATGATTCTATTCGATATTATTTTTTTTAGAACTTTAAATACAAACTACAAACTGCGAAATTCAACACTTTCGTAAAAATGTCTTTTTCAAAAATTTGATGCATTGCAATGTCATGTCAACTCAAACAAGGTGTTGTGCCATGGCATTCCATCCCAAACATACTGTTTTAGCATGTCGTTGCTACTTAGCTAAGCTGTTGTGCTTCTGTAGCATATTTTTAATACTGTTTGATCCTGCCTTGGATGAAAATATATACAGGTTTTTAATTAGACAATTCTTTAATGCATTTAACTATAATATACGCTTAAAAATTTTACAAAATCTCTTCCCGTATATAAAATGTAATTAATAATACACATGTATAGTTTTGATGCATGATTTGATTTCAATTATTCGACAGTGTCTTCATATGTTATTGTGAAACATGTATGGGCGACATAATATGAACTGGCACTTGCATGATGTGACACATGTCGCTATGTTTTATAGTTCAACATTTGCAGGTCTTTAATACAAACGTAAGAAACTGAAATTCAAATCATTCTTATTATTATTTTTTACATAAAAAATTGTTCTTAAGATTTAGACATAGGATTATTTTGAGTCAGCTTAAAATTTAGCGTCCTCGAAAACCTCTGTAAACCTGAATTCATATGACTGTGCCAAGGCATATCGAACAGGCATGAGAGCAAAAACAACATTAACGTGTATTTTGTTGTTGCTTCTGGTAACTAAGGTGTCAAAAAATAGTATATTTTTTTAAATATCATAGTGGGTGATGTAAAATATATAAACAAAATTTTTAATAAACAAAATTTAAAATTGGTGCGACTTTCTTTCTTTGTAAATTTGTTTCCAACGTTCCAAAGGCTGGTTTTTAATTGCTTTTTTGAAGATTCCCATGCAAATATATTTTTCAATATATATTTTCCCAATGGAGAATTATTTTCAAAAAAATTAACAATATTTGACAGTTTAGAGACAATTTTGACAGTTAGAAAAAATCAAATCAGCTGTTCTACTACTAGTACTTTGGAATATTTTTACTAATTTATTAACACTTCAAACTTGAAAATATTCGTAGGCACCTTTGCTCAATTCTTCTCATTTTTGTACAAGGTTAAAAGTTCGGATTTATATCGCTCTTTTTAGACGAATAATTTTGTCATATAGGGCCGTTAACTTCTCTATTTTAAAGTATAGTTGAATCATTACAACATTACATAATTACAGAAGTTTCCATGGAATTTTCTGTAATTAAGTTTAACTAATGATTTATGTAACTATACTTTAAAATAAATCAGTTAACGGAATAATTACCAGGAATTCCTTTAATTTATTGAAAAACTGTTTCAAAGAATAGATACTGTACGTAAAAATGTATTTTTTTTTTTCTTTTTAAATGAAGATAATGCAAAACGGATTTTTTCCCCGCAGTAATACCTATATACAGTTTTTTTGTGCGAAAAAAGATACGAGTGTTCGGCATACCAGTTTATTACCACAAAAGAAAAAAACGGAATTTCGGTTTCCCTTTCTATATATATAATACACGAAGGCATTTTTTGTCCAGGATATAAGATCTGCATCGTTCGTTCGATTTTCAAAAGTGAGGTGTCAAATTAAGGACACGGCATTTATAGATGAGCAATGTGGTTTTACTTTTTCGAAAACAGTTGCCACGTTTTAAAAAAATGTGTTGAAATTATTTAAGAACTTAAACCAAGTATTACAAAATGGGTATCAATCGAAATGGGTTTAAAAAGCTTTGTTTCTTAAATTTACTGTAGGAGGGGTGCGGGTGCCACCTGTTTAGAATATTAAATTAACTTTAAATTAAGGGAATTTGGTAATAAACATACATACATATGTATCACCATGTGTGCGCCAGATGAAACGATTTTAAGAAGGTAATACCTAGTTTGTTAATATTTTGAAGAGGGTTGCCACCAGTATGAAAACTAAAGATGTTTAAGAAAGAGGCCACCTGTTTAAAATGTTAAATTCAAATTATGTATTTAATAAGCTAAATAAATTATTAAAAAATTAGCATCAATCGAAATGCGTTTGACAAGGCTTTATTTCTGAACTATATTTAGAGGGTTGCCACACGTTTAAAAAATCAAATTCAATTTAAATCTTCAGTTAATTTAAATATGAACCGCAATGTCAGGCGAGTGTAATTGAAGAAGGTTATAGCTTTAAACCACGTTTGAAGAGAGTTGCCATATGCTTAAAAAGTAAAATTTAATTAACTTATACGAATATTATTTGAAATACGGGTGAAAAGCGAAAAATTGTTATGGCATCTTTAGTTTGAACACTATAAATATTTCTGAGGTGTTTGGAGAGGGTTGCCACCCGTTTAAAAAGTTAAATTAAAATTAATTTAAAGGCCAAGTGAATAATTAAAATATGGATATCAGTCGAAATGGGTTTGAAAAGGCTTTAATTCTAAAGTATGTTAAGGGGGTGGCCACATGTTTAAAAAATCAGATTCAACTTAATTCATCAGTTATTTCAAAATACTCATGACCATGCTAGGCGAGGGAAATTTAGGAATTTTTTAGCTTGAAAATACTTTTTACGAGGGTTGCCGCCTGTCTGAAAAGTCGAATTTGATTAACTTATATACAATTTACATGAAATATTAGAATACGGGTGTCAAACGATAGAGTTTTAATAAATCTTTAGTAGGAACAATTATAATGCTGTTGAAGGGATGCCACTTAAACACAAGTTTTATGAAAAATTAATGAATGAGTATATACGTATATTATACGAGCGGGAATTTTTTGTGCAGGTCATTAGATTTGCGCCGTTCTTTCCAATTTCCAGTATGAGAGGTGGCATAAAGACCTTGGGCTGTATATATGGGTAAAGATTAAATTTTTTGAAGTGGGATCTTTTTTTATCGGTACAGCGTGATTTCAAGTTTTGGGGTATTCCAATTCAAAATTGCCCGTTTTAACGCCATGCGGGTTCACTATTTTTTTTTGTACTGCGCTCTACTTTGATTGTTTCTGGATACTTTGTTCCAATTTAGTTCAATTATGGACAAACATAGTACATATGTATGTATGTATGCATGAATGAATCTGCCTTTAAAGCGAAGTAAAAAAAAAAAACTTAAAACAATAAAAATGACAAAAAGTGTACACCACTCATACGTACATATGTACATATGTATGTATGCATGTCCATATATGTACTTAATTTCGCGTGTAAGAAAAATTACAAGAAAAAATGTTACGCTGCTTTGTTTTCGAGGTGACTTCTTTTGAAGCAACATCAAACTAATTCACGCCGTTGTACCCACATTACTGTCAGCCAAGACGGACGGCTAGCTGTATGTGGGGATATCTTACCACACATCTGTCATGTATGAATGCATTAAAAATATATATACATACATACTATATATATTTATTACATTTAGCACAACTAAAACAATTAAAACGGCACGGAAATAGCGCATGGAGAAATGCATCCACATAGCTTTTTATGTACATATGTGTCCATGTAAAAAGTGCAAATTTTCAAAGTAACTTTTATGAATGAATTTCTTTCGAATTAACAAGGCAAACGAGAAAAACAAAAAAAAAATACGTACATATGTAGCAGCCATAGTGGCTCAAATGCTCGTGCATATGCAGTTGCCGGCTTGGCTTCCCTGCGGGAAATGTATCTAACTATAAGTTAACTTGTAGTTGATTAGGAAGGAATTAAGGAAAACTTAGGAAAGCAAACTAAATTTCTAAGGCGATGGCCGCGAAATAGTCAAGGGTGGTTACCTCTGCATTTAATGACAACCAATTTGTAACTAACTACTTTTGGACATAAAAATATCAATATGAAAAAAAATATTTATATTTTTTTACTTAATTATTTATTTACTTTATTTTATTACATTTAATATTTGTTGACATATTCGGCTGTAGGTGGTCCCATATTCGAACTCCGTCAGACATAACTTCAAAATGATAATATAAAATTTCGATCTTTCTTTTATTTATTTTCAATTCGAAAAAAAGGTATTTGTGAAGTGCAGAAAGAAAGTGTATTCAAAGTAAAATTTGTATGAGGATACTTAAATAGAAACAATTTAAAGAAAATAATCTTCGGATTATGTCTGCATTACTTTTCAACTAGTTTCAAGTTAGCTTTTTGTAGCCTGTAACTACAAGTTATATATTCTTTAGAAATTCCGCAAAAAAGCTAACTTCACTTTGGTTATTTTTATCCTTTAATAATTTTTTTCTGCAGGGTTGCGGCTTGCTCACTGTCACAGTGCCGATTGTTTTCGCGTATAATCAACATTTCTCACATACATAATTAGGCATAAATTGTGGTGGTGTTCGGCGGCGCTTTGGTGGTGGCGTTGTTGGCAACAGCATGACTGGATGAGCAGTATGTACATATGTATGTACCTGTACTGCAAATGCAATTAAAATGGAAATGCATAGCTGAATCACATACACACATATCGCACACGATCTTCAAAAGTGACACAACTCGAAATTTAGCATTTTTGAAATTATGCACTTAAAATGTACACGAAGCTTTCATTTAGCTTTCAGCAAAAGCTGGAGCCAATTTTTGTTATAATTTGTTGACAAAACCTTAGGTAAAGCCTTCTTTCCTTGCCCATATGATTAGCATGTGCTTTTTCGCATTTTCTAGTGAACGTGTAATTTTTAGTTGTGTCTCTTTTGAAGACGGTGTGCGATACGTACATAGTACTTCAAGGTAGCGTATGTGGCACGCAAGCAATGCACCTCGTGTCATATATGTATGTATGTATGCATGACTAATGTCGTGTGGCAATGGGAACACAGAAACAGAAAAAAACAATAACAATTGAGTTTCTTAACAATATCTAAATATGCATGTATGTATGTATGTATATAGGTACACTTCAATATTTACAAGTGAAAAGATGAGTTATAGTACATTTGGCTTTTTACACCTTGCGCTAATAAAAACTCGACACTGCTTTAATTTAATCATTTTGTTCCAAAAAAAAATATTTAAAATTTAATACATATGTATCGTACCCCGCCAACCCATTTGAAACACTACTCAGATATTCGTGTCTTCAACTTTATCCGACTTTTTGAAATAAATTTTTTTTTTTATAAAAATATAGTTTATTCACTAATAAAAATCAACTAAAACAAAGCTTAAAAATTTGCGCAAAACTTGCGGAAACTCAATAAATTTTCATACAAATTTCTAAATTTTTAATCAGAATTTTTAGGAAATTTTTCGGTATGCAGGTTTGTAGCCGATTTAATTTGGTATAATATGGTGCAAGTTTCACGTGGCTGCAAAATACCGTTGATTTTT
>NW_016160267.1:39217-43744 GCF_001687245.7 Rhagoletis zephyria | reverse complement strand
TTCCGCAAACAAATAGCTTCTTCATGTCCATCAACTGGCAAACAAATACAACAAAAAAAAAGCTGAAAGTGGACCATCCATTCTCGAGTTATGCGCCATCTGACGTACGCAAGTTTGGTATAAACATAGAAATATTTATTTTTAATAACAATAGGGGGTTATATTCGATGTAAATAAGCTTGTTTAAATTAAATAATTAAATCAAATTCGTTTTTGTTTTAAAATACCACCATTCACTATTATCCACACGTTTTTATAGAATTTAGCTCCCATTTTAGGAAGTGTGATTGAATTCTTCCCCTTTTTCTTCTGCTTCCAAAAACCATCCCTGTGGGTGGGAGTGCCAAATTTTAGAAAAAAGCTACTTACAAAACCTTTAATAATTGAATCATGATATAAAATTTCGATCTTCCTTTTTTTTATTTGTTCCCAATTCGAAAAAAAAAAGTTTTGTGAAGTGCAGAAAGAAAGTGTATTCAAAGTAAAATTTGTATGAGGATACTTAAATAGAAACAATTTAAAGAAAATAATCTTCGGATTACGTCTGCATTACTTTTCAACTAGTTTGAAGTTAGCTTTTTGTAGCCTGCAACTACAAGTTATATATTCTTTAGAAATCCCGCGAAAAAACTAACTACAATTTGATTATTTTTAATCCTTTGATAATTTTTTTCTGCAGGGTTGCGGCTTGCTCACTATCACAGTGCCGGTTGTTTTCGCGTATAATCAACATTTCTCACATACATAATTAGGCATAAATTGTGGTGGTGTTCGGCGGCGCTTTGGTGGTGGCGTTGTTGGCAACAGCATGACTGGATGAGCAGTATGTACATATGTATGTACCTGTACTGCAAATGCAATTAAAATGGAAATGCATAGCTGAATCACATACACACATATCGCACACGATCTTCAAAAGTGACACAACTCGAAATTTAGCATTTTTGAAATTATGCACTTAAAATGTACACGAAGCTTTCATTTAGCTTTCAGCAAAAGCTGGAGCCAATTTTTGTTATAATTTGTTGACAAAACCTTAGGTAAAGCCTTCTTTCCTTGCCCATATGATTAGCATGTGCTTTTTCGCATTTTCTAGTGAACGTGTAATTTTTAGTTGTGTCTCTTTTGAAGACGGTGTGCGATACGTACATAGTACTTCAAGGTAGCGTATGTGGCACGCAAGCAATGCACCTCGTGTCATATATGTATGTATGTCTGCATGACTAATGCCGTGTGGCAATGTGAACACAGAAACAGAAAAAAACAATAACAATTGAGTTTCTTAACAATATCTAAATATGCATGTATGTATGTATGTACATATATACACTTCAATATTTACAAGTGAAAAGATGAGTTATAGTAGATTTGGCTTTTTACACCTTGTGCTAATAAAAACTCGACACTGTTTTAATTTAATCCTTTTTTTCATAAAAATATTTAAAATTTTTATTTTGCTTCATCAATTTATATTGAGCTCGAGGCCGTTTTAAATGAAAATTTTTATTGTGGAAAAGCAACAATAATTTGAAAAAATGGTAGAAGGGATAGCTATTTCGGAAATCACCACATTTCCTCATCAGACTTCTTTCAGTAGGATTCGAACCGACGATCCCACTGACTCAGCAAGTTGCCTAGGCACCATGCTAAGTACGCCTTGTAAATTATCGTTTGCTTTTTTCCACTATTTTAATTTTTTTTTTTTGCTGAATAAATATGTATAGTACCCAACCCATTAGAAACAGTACTCAGATACTCGTGTCTTCAACTTTATTCGACTTTTTGAAATTTAATATTCTTTTTTTATAAAAATATAGTTTAATCACTAATAAAAACCAACTAAAACAAAGCTTAAAAATTTGGGCAAAACTTGCGGAAACTCAATAATTTTCAAAAAATTTTCATACATATTTAAAAATTTTTAATCAGAATTTTTATGAAATTTTTCGGTATGCAGATTTATAGCCGATTTAATTTTAGTATAATATGGTGCAAGTTTCAAGTGGCTGCAAAATACCGTTGATTTTGAGTTTTTGTTTGCTGACTTTCAATGCATTTTTTACCATACAAAGTTTTTTGGTATTTTTTTTTTATGGAAGAGAATGCCTAGCAACGCCAACAAAAATTGTCAAAAATCAAGGATATTTTGTAACCTCAGCTTTATAGCCGTTCTCTGCTTAGCCCTGGTCAAGTGATGGTACGCTTCTTATAGTTGTTGCTACGCTATTTTAAATGCAACAAACGGCAAATAAATTCACTTTAACGATGGGCACATTGACAAAATACATATGAACATAACGTACAAATCAAATGTTTACTTCAAAGTCGTTTTTCTCCAAAGTTTATTTTCGAAATATACATAGGTACCTTTTAACTTTCCCTGTCACATATGTACAGTGACGAGCAAAACTGTAACATGGTGTAACACTTTTTATTTAAGCCACCGCTATCTTTCCAAGTTCTAACTACATTCATACGGTTGTTGTATATTCTTATTGGTTCACCCCTACTCCCTCTCTCATAAAGATTTGAAGTCAATCCAACAACAATAATAAAACCAGCAGACAAAAATATAAATTAAGGCATATGCTACAGTTTTGCACTTATATATTTTTAATAACTTTTTGACAATTTTCACGAAAGAAGGAACTGCTAACACAATGTTCAGTATACATTTGCTTTTTTTAGTTCCTGGATGTAATTTGGCATACCTTATGTGTATCTCTGTAAAAATTCTGGAGGTATAGCCTCCCATATATCCTTGGTGTGCTTTCACAGCTCATGTACTCCATTGGACGGACTTGGATACTTAGTAAGCTGCGCTTTTAGTTGATTTCGCAAATTTTCGACGAGATTCATATCCGCGGATTGTAGAGGTCATTTCAAAATAGCAAATTTTTGCTTTTGCATCCAGTCTTTGCGAACATATGCAGTATGTTTTGGGTGATTTTTCAGCAGAAACTCTCATTTTTCGACTACATCTTGTAAATTTTGTTGAAATATGAACAGATACTGTTCCTTACGCATAATGCGTACTAACGGACCAACAATATTTTTGAAATACAACCCCAAACTATTATTGACCGACCACTGTGATTCACAATTTGCCTTACATGACGCGCTTAGGCTTAATTTGGGTCTTTGATCCAATACCATGCCCGGCTATCTGATTGAAAGCAATTAATTGAGTCTTGGCTAACATATCCCAATAGGCAACGGTCCGGTTTTCGTGCGATCCGGCAAAATGCTACCACTCTCGCACATGTATTTTGATCAAAATAGTTTTCCCTCTTTTATTATGACTTTGCGCTCAATTTGACAATTCTTCGCTTCGCTGTCTACTGATTTGCATTCGATTTTAATACCTTAAACGCTTCTGTAATAGTGGCTGCGGCGCTACTTGCTACTAAGTTCACAAGATATCGCACCGTAATATTTTTTGGCAGACTTCATTTGTCCTTAATAACATTTTAGGCTATATTTTTTCTCAGTCTTAACATTTTCACGTGGCGAGCTCTACAATTTTTTGCCACTTTTCCTACGGCCCCGCGTTTCCGCAGTAAATCTATTACTTACATTTATGTTTCCTGATTAACCATATTATTTACTGGTAATCTCTTCTTGAATAAATTACAATACAGAAAAACGTCATCTGACTTCCAACTAAGTAAAAGATAACTGTAAAATGCAAAACTGAGTGTGAGTGCAAAACTGTAACATTGGCCTTAATTTACATTTTTGCCTGCTGGTTTTATTATTGTTGTTGGATTCACTTCAAATCTTTATGAGAGAGGGAGTAGGGGTGTACCAATAAGAATATACAACAAAAGTATGAAAGTCGTTAGAACTTGGAAAGATAGCGGTGGCTGAAATAAAAAGTGTTACATCATGTTACAGTTTTGCTCGTCACTGTATGTGCATACATATATTAGCAAAATTGTGCGTTTTTATTGGTACGGAGTGTATGTCTAAGTTTATAAGTAATGTATATGAACTTACTTGGTAGTATATCAAAAAGAATAAAACCGCTGCATATTCAACTCGATAATTGGAGCGAAACAGATTGCAACGCCGCGGGCAACATATCTGCAAGCCGCGGGTGAATTTCGTACATAATAACACAAAAACTATATCGACTATATTAATAAGACTACAAGCAATTTAAATATATTTTGACAGGCCAAAAATTCCGAGATCGGGGAAAGAGTTTAACCTGCAACAACATCGTTAACACAATTCTGTCAAGAGTATATCAGGTCCACGAAGCGCTTGAGTTTTCCAAAAATACCGATTTCACCCATTTTCTTTGCCAACCTAGCCTGGACAATGAGAAACAAACGTACCAAATTTTATTGCGAAATGTCATTTAGTTTCCGAGAAAACGACCGTGGCTCCATACAAGCTGAACGAACAACTGTGCATTGTAGCAAAAGTTAATATACAGAGAATTTGGTTGTATTTTTCATTGAAATAAGAGTTTCTAAAAAACTACACAAATTCAAATGGAAACATTAAATTCTCATAATA
>NW_016160267.1:7342-39117 GCF_001687245.7 Rhagoletis zephyria | reverse complement strand
CGGACGGTACTAGTTCTTACTGCCAATATAGGAGTATTACATATATGATCTCTGCATATGATCTCAGCACATTTTCAATGTATTTTCAACAAAATTCTCAGATAGGGTGTTTTTCAATCAAATTCTGAAGTAGGGCGTTCTTGAATAGTTTTCTGAGATAGACCTTTTCGAACTGGCTGCCAGGATAGGTCGATCTTCCACTCAGGTGACGATATAGAGTATCTACTCGCCGAATTATGACCGATATATGGTTATAATAAATACCTAGTTTTCATTAAAAATTTGGTTTGAAATTTTGCTGAAACTGTGAACTTTTCAATAAAATTTTCCGGAATATTTTGAGTACGCAGTTTTACAGCGCATTTAATTCTAGTTGTTTGCTAAACAATTGCATTGATTTTTGATAATTTTTCTTCTATACGAAAAAAAAAATCGAGTGGTATAAGTAACTTTCACCATGTTTTACGAATAAAAAATATATTTTTCTTTCCAGATAATTATATTTCAAATTATAAAACGAAATTTTGAATCCGACCGTTTGCGAAATTTTGTTCTTGACCCAAATGATATTGAAAGTTTTTCCGAAGATGAATTTTTTAAATTAATTTTTTTCAAACAATTTCGTATAAGATACATGTAAACATGATTCTATTCGATATTTTTTTTTTAGAACTTTAAATACAAACTACAAACTTCAAAATTCCACAATTTCGTAAAAATGTCTTTTTCAAAAATTTGATGCATTGCAATGTCATGTCAACTCAAACAAGGTGTTGTGCCATGTCATTCCATCCCAAACATACTGTTTTAGCATGTCGTTGCTACTTAGCTAAGCTGTTGTGCTTCTGTAGCATATTTTTAATACTGTTTGATCCTGCCTTGGATGAAAATATATACAGGTTTTTAATTAGACAATTCTTTAATGCATATTACTATAATAGGTGCTTAAAAAGTTTACAAAATCTCTTCCCGTATACAAAATGTAATTAATAATACTGACTATAGGTGCGTTCGTTTAAAATCTCCAGCAGAAACCAGCCAACTGCCAAATTCCGGAGAAATGTCATCTGTTCTCTCACAAGAGAGAAATATCCAAAATAGTACGCGAACAGAAAATTTGCAGAAACTTGCAAGTTAGACGAACGGCTGATATAATTTTTGTTTACATACAAAAGTGTAAAATTTAAAACGTACGAAAAGTCATCGCAAAGTGTTATACTGACACAGTTTATTGATTAAACAAATAACTACTTATTTCTTACAAGTTTAATTAGTCGCATTTTGTAATTTTTATCTTCCAAACCATCAAATTCAATTTTGTGATTTGCGTAAATGCCAACCAGCTGTTTTTGATCAGCTGTTTTCCTGTTGGCAAATTGCTGTTGGCAAAAATTTTTCTCTGCAGAAACCAGCAGCTTCCCCTCAAAATGAAATGTCACTTTGCTCTCTCAATTTCCCCTACTTTGCAAGTTTTTTGCGTACGCGAACGCAAAAACTTGTAAGTTTTGGTTAAACATGAAGAATTAACAGCTACGCGAACGAACCTTATGTCGCATGTGTTGCATGTGTTGCTTGTGTTGACATGTATAGTTTTGATGCATGATTTGATTTCAATTATTCGACAGTGTCTTCATATGTTATTGTGAAACATGGATGGGCGACATAATATGTATGAACTGGCACTTGCATGATGTGACACATGTCGCTATGTTTTATAGTTCAACATTTGCAGGTCTTTAATACAAACGTAAGAAACTGAAATTCAAATCATTCTTATTATTTCTTACATAAAATATCGTTCTTAAGATTTAGACATAGGATTATTTTGAGTTCAGCTTCAAATTTAGCGTCCTCGAAAACCTCTGTAAACCTGAATTCATATGAATGTGCCAAGGCATATCGAACAGGTAGTAGCATTAGAGCAAAAACGACATTTACGTGTATTTTGTTGTTGCTTCTGGTAACTAAGGTGTCAAAAAATAGTATATTTTTTTAAATATCATAGTGGGTGATGTGAAATATATAAACCAAATTTAAAATTGGTGCGACTTTCTTTCTTTGTAAATTTGTTTCAGTCCGGAAACATCAATCAATACATCCTTTTGAGTTAAGCAAACATTCCTAAGGCTGATTTTCAATTGCTTAATATTTTTGAGGTGTTTGGAGAGGGTTGCCACCCGTTTAAAATGTGAAATTAAAATTAATTTAAAGGCCAAATAAATAATTAAAATATGGATATCAGTCGAAATGGCTTTGAAAAGGAGGGCTTTATTTAGGAGGCCTGCCAAGTGTTTGAAAAATCAAATTCGAATTAATTCATCAGTTAATTGAAATTTGTATCAAAAGAGAAAGAGATTGAAAGAGCTTTTAGCTTGAAAGTATGTTTGAAAAGTATTTTCACCTGTTGGATAGTCGAATTTAGTCAACTTACACACAAGTTTTATGAAAAATTAATTGAAACTTCGAATAAATAAATAAATATTTTTCATTAGCTTGCCACCCTTTCGAAAAGTCATACGGCTCTGAATGAGTATATACGTATATTATACGAGCGGGAATTTTTTGTGAAGGTCATTAGATTTGCGCCGTTCTTTCCAATTTCAAGTATGAGAGGTGGCATAAAGACCTTGGGCTGTATATATGGGTTAAGATTAAATTTTTTGAAGTGGGATCTTTTTTATCGGTACAGCGTGATTTCAAATTTTGGGTATTAAAAACCGAAACTATGCGAGACCTCGCTTCACCCAGAAACGGCTGCACGGAATTTAGATGAAATATGGCACTCGGATCGCTTATAACTCTGAATTACATTTGGAATATTTTTTAGATTTTAGAAATTCAATGTTGCCCGTTTTAACGCCATGCGGGTTCACTAGTTTTTTTTTTTGTACTACGCTCTACTTTGATTGTTTCTGGATACTTTGTTCCAATTTAGTTCAATTATGGACAAATATAGTATGTATGTATGCATGAAAAAAACCTTAAAACAATACAAATGACAAAAAGTGTACACCACTCATACGTACATACATACATATGTATGTATGCATGTCCATATGTACTTAATTTCGCGTGCAAGAAAAATTACAAGAAAAAATGTTACGCTGCTTTGTTTTCGAGGTGACTTCTTTTGAAGCAACATCAAACTAATTCACGCCGTTGTACCCACATTACTGTCAGCCAAGACGGACGGCTAGCTGTATGTGGGGATATCTTACCACACATCTGTCATGTATGAATGCATTAAAAATATACATACATACATACTATGTATATTTATTACATTTAGCACAACTAAAACAATTAAAACGGCACGGAAATAGCGCATGGAGAAATGCATCCACATAGCTTTTTATGTACGTATGTGTCCATGTAAAAAGTGCAAATTNACGGCTAGCTGTATGTGGGGATATCTTACCACACATCTGTCATGTATGAATGCATTACAAATATACATACATACTATGTATATTTATTACATTTACCACAACTAAAACAATTAAAACGGCACGGAAATAGCGCATGGAGAAATGTATCCACATAGCTTTTTATGTACGTATGTGTCCATGTAAAAAGTGCAAATTTTCAAAGTAACTTTTATGAATGAATTTCTTTCGAATTAACAAGGCAAACGAGAAAAACAAAAAAATACGTACTGTATGTAGCAGCCATAGTGGCTCAAATGCTCGTGCATATGCAGTTGCCGGCTTGGCTTCCCTGTGGGAAATGTATCTATCTATAAGTTAACTTGTAGTTGATTAGGAAGGAACTAAGGAACACTTGAGGAAAGCTAACTAAATTTCTATGGCGATAGCCGCGAAATAGTCATTCAATAGTCTGCATTTAATGACAACCAATTTGTAACTAACTACTTTTGGACATAAAATATCAATAAGAAAAAAAATATTTATATTTTTTTACTTAATTATTTATTTACTTTATTTTANAAAACGTACATACATATGTAGCAGCCGTAGTGGCTCAAATGCTCGTGTATATGCAGTTGCCGGCTTGGCTTCCCTGCGGGAAATGTATCTATCTATAAGTTAACTTGTAGTTGATTAGGAAGGAACTAGGAAAACTTGAGTAAAGCTAACTAAATTTCTAAGGCGATGGCCGCGAAATAGTCAAGGGTGGTTAACTTTGCATTTAATGACAACCAATTTGTAACTAACTACTTTTGGACATAAAATATCAATATGAAAAAAAAATATTTATATTTTTTTACTTAATTATTTATTTACTTTATTTTATTACATTTAATATTTGTTGACATATTCGGCTGTAGGTGGTCCCATATTCGAACTCCGTCAGACATAACTTCAAAATGATAATATAAAATTTTGATCTTCATTTTATTTGTTCCCAATTCGAAAAAAAGGTATTTGTGAAGTGCAGAAAGAAAGTGTATTCAAAGTAAAATTTGTATGAGGATACTTAAATAGAAACAATTTAAGGAATCTCCCGATTATGTCTGCATTACTTTCAACTAGTTTCAAATTAGCTTTTTCTAGCTAACTACAAGTTATATATTTTATAGAAATTCCGCAAAAAAGCTAACTTCACTTTGGTTATTTTTATCCTTTAATAATTTTTTTCTGCAGGGTTGCGGCTTGCTCACTATCACAGTGCCGGTTGTTTTCGCGTATAATCAACATTTCACACATACATAATTAGGCATAAATTGTGGTTGTGTTCGGCGGCGCTTCGGTGGTGGCGTTGTTGGCAACAGCATGACTGGATGAGCAGTATGTACATATGTATGTACCTGTACTGCAAATGCAATTAAAGTGGAAATGCATAGCCGAATCACATACACACATATCGCACACGATCTTCAAAAGTGACACAACTCAAAAATTGGCATTTTTGAAATTATGCACATAAAATGTACACGGAGCTTTCATTTAGCTTTCAGCAAAAGCTGCAGCCAATTTTTGTTATAATTTGTTGACAAAACGTTAGGGAAAGTCTTCCTTGCCCATGTGCCAAGAAATGGTTTTTCGCATTTTCTAGTAAACGTGTAATTTTTAGTTGTGTCTCTTTTGAAGACGGTGTGCGATACGTACATACTGCTTCAAGGTAGCGTATGTGGCACGCAAGCAATGCACCTCGTGTCATATATGTATGTATGTATGCATGACTAATGTCGTGTGGCAATGGGAACACAGAAACAGAAAAAAACAATAACAATTGAGTTTCTTAACAATATCTAAATATGCATGTATGTATGTATGTATATAGGTACACTTCAATATTTACAAGTGAAAAGATGAGTTATAGTACATTTGGCTTTTTACACCTTGCGCTAATAAAAACTCGACACTGCTTTAATTTAATCATTTTGTTCCAAAAAAAAATATTTAAAATTTAATACATATGTATCGTACCCCGCCAACCCATTTGAAACACTACTCAGATATTCGTGTCTTCAACTTTATCCGACTTTTTGAAATAAATTTTTTTTTTTATAAAAATATAGTTTATTCACTAATAAAAATCAACTAAAACAAAGCTTAAAAATTTGCGCAAAACTTGCGGAAACTCATTAAATTTTCATACAAATTTCAAAATTTTTAATCCGAATTTTTAGGAAATTTTTCGGTATGCAGGTTTGTAGCCGATTTAATTTTAGTATAATATGGTGCAACTTTCAAGTGGCTGCAAAATACCGTTGATTTTTAATATTTTTTTTTTTGCTGACGATTTCAACGCATTTTTACCATAAAAAGTTTGTTGGATTGTTTTTTTATATGGAAGAGAATGCCTAGCAATGCCAACAAAAAATTGTCAAAAATCAACGATATTTTGTAACCTCAGCTTTATAGCCGTTCTCTGCTTAACCCTGGTCAAGTGAAGGTACGCTTCTTTTAGTAGTTGCTACGCTATTTTTAATGCAACAAACGGCAAATAAATTCACTAACGTAGGCATATTGACAAAATACATATGAACAAAACGTAAAATCAAATGTTTACTTCAAAGTCCTTTTTCTCCAAAGTTTATTTTCGAAATATACATAGATACCTTTTAACTTTCCCTGTCACTTATGTATGTGCATACATATTTAGCAAAATTGTGCGTTTTTATTGGTACGGAGTGTATGTCTAAGTTTATAAGTAATGTGTATGTTTAACCTGCAACAACATCGTTAACACAATTCTGTCAAGAGTATATCAGGTCCACGAAGCGCTTGTATTTTCCAAAAATACCGATTTCACCCATTTTCTTTGCCAACCTAGCCTGGACAATGAGAAACAAACGTACCAAATTTTATTGCGAAATGTCATTTAGTTTCCGAGAAAACGACCGTTGCTCCATACAAGCTGAACGAACAACTGTGCATTGTAGCAAAAGTTAATATACAGAGAATTTGGTTGTATTTTTCATTGAAATAAGAGATTCTAAAAAACTACACAAATTCAAATGGAAACATTAAATTCTCATAATACAATATTGTTCTTATCAGTGCAATGAGACATGAGAGAATTTCCCTCTTATCACACTTTTACCAGAATCATCAACCGGGTTTTTCTAACTTACCGTAACTGAGTAGGCAATGCTCAACATCCTCAAACAGCTGTATGTAAATATATACATATAGGTACTTGAAAACAAATGACAGCTGTCACGAGAAAACCTCGAATTTGCAATTTAAGGCTAAACAAAAATCTGAATAATTTTCTATATCAACAACTCCGAAATCTACAACGTCCACATGCAAAAAATGTATGTATGTATGTGAATATGCATACTACATATTAAATTCAAACAAATTTTATCTCATTGAATGTCATGCAATGTACTCTTACACATAAGTCTAGCACAGAATAGAGCTGCAAAACTATCGATGGTTGGACCATTCCATATTTTCGATAGTATTGGGCCTCCCCACTCGTTAGTATCGATACTATAGGTAAGAGAAAAAATATGTGATCCTCACTATCCTCACTAACATGAATGTTAGTTTTTATTTATTTGCTTAGTCTAAATTCACCATTTGAGTGTGCTTTACTAAAAATTACTAAATTAGTTATTTAAAAGAACAAAAATCTAAATTTTATAATTCATTATCTTACGAGAACTATGCAAGTCCCAATTTCAAACATTTTACGAAAATTAGAAATTTTCGTATCATCAAAATTTCGGGTTTTTTAATTAGTATTCTTTGAAAAGTTTTGAGTATGCATTTTTGAAGTCCATTAGATTTTAGTAAAATGTGCAAATTGGAAGTAGCCTGGGCTTGCTGTTGATTTTTGAATTTTTTTTTGTTGAGGGTGTTGCTCATTGTCGACATATAAAAAAAATTCCGAACATATTTACTTTGTATATGTTTACATGATCGCACAAATAATTATGAGTTCTTGAAGTAGGAATTATTACTGACATCGAATAACGTAGTAAACAAGGCGAATCTATACAAGGTGGTGTTATCGGATCCGCTGATTTCACGGCGAATTCGTACCTTTTGTCAAAATGATGTGTTTTTTGTAATTTTGTTGTAGTTGTAATTTTTGTTTTTGTTCTGTTAACACTACCTTGTATAAATTCGCCTTGGTAATAAAAACGCGATGAGAAAAATATTTCCAAAAGTATCGCGATAGTGACCACCATTCATCGATAGTGGTGACAGTTTGAAACTATCGATACTATCGATAGTGTCATCGATAGTTTTGAAACCATAGCACAGAAGGATTCCACAATTGAAACTATCGATAGTGCCATCGATAGTTTTGCAGCTCTAGCAGAGAAGGATTCCACTTGTAATTCTAAGAAAATTTGCTGAAGAAATCATGGGTCTAAAATCAATGTGGAGTTTGCCAAATTGCGAAAATAGCGTTCTTAACATTTGGCGATAGTTTCGATAAGCGCTTAAATTTCGTATTTCTGCACTTATCTCTTTCTTAAAACTTCTCCTAGAGGGCGCAACAGCAAAAATGTTCACATTTTCTTTGAAACCTATTTTCACAATTTGGCAAACTCCAAACTGATTTTAGACCCATGGTTTTTTCGGCAAATTTGCTTAGAATTACACGTAGAATGCTTCTGATTCAGGCCTATAGTAAAAACAAAAAAAAATGACCCGCCCTAACGTACATACATATGTACTTAGTTATGTATACATATTAACAAATGCATTCATTTCTAGTACTGACAACATTTTTTAATAATTTTCGTGTGACTTGCTTTTTTTCCATTAAACGTGTTCGAAACTATCAATGCACTTTTACATCGTTTGTAAGTATGTATGTATGTACATAGTTTCACTATTTTGCGATATTTTCATTGACTTGATTTATGAACGACTGTTATCAGTATCAGCCATCCCACTAATGACGACAGAACTTATGGTGAAATCCATTTCGTTATTGCAATTACTCATTAAATGCCATGCAACTATCATTATTGATATGCATTAACAGGTGAATGCGCCGTACGACCGCCCTGGAGTAGAAAAATGCTAATCTAAAGCAAATCGAAAATTGATTGGAAAAAAATTTCCGGTTCAATGATGCACTTTTAGTTTTTCCCTGCGTGACCGAGGGAAAATAATCAATGAGTTAGCGTATGTATACGCTCATTCATAATCGTTTACAGTTAATCGCATAGACTTTCATTAATTTGAATCGCTTAAATCGCAATGCTTTTTAAGAGATAGGAAAATATACACTTATTTAAAAAGTATTAGAAAGGTGAGAATGGTATGAGAGTGGCGTTAGACTGGAACAGCTTTTACTCACAAATCAGTGGTTGCAGCTGCAACTCAGCCTCTGCAACGGTCAGTATCCTTTTAGCTGATAAAACCGTATATGTTCACCATACTTGCCGTAGTAATTGTGCGGAATTGAGGTGACTTTAAAATGACATAGCATATCCTAATGTTCAGTTGTAAAACTTTCTTTTTCTTTTTACCTTTAGCCCTATCTCTATATTTGATTCTTTCATTATTTTTTATCTTTATTGCCTTACCGCGGATAAGGTGGTTCTCGAGACACAAGCCAACGACCTTTATGTTACTATTGGTCTANGTAATCGCATAGACTTTCGTTTTGTGCCTCACAATTTTATTCCCGGAAGTTTTTCATTAATTTGATTCGATTAATTCGCAATGCTTTTTAAGAGATAGGAAAATATACACTTATTTAAAAAGTATTAGAAAGGTGAGAATGGTATGAGAAAAATTTACACAACAGCGTTAAGTGGCGTTAGACTGGAACAGCTTTTACTCACAAATCAGTGGTTGCAGCTGCAACTCAGCCTCTGCAACGGTCAGTATCCTTTTAGCTGATAAAACCGTATATGTTCACCATACTTGCCGTAGTAATTGTGCGGAATTGAGGTGACTTTAAAATGACATAGCATATCCTAATGTTCAGTTGTAAAACTTTCTTTTTCTTTTTACCTTTAGCCCTATCTCTATATTTGATTCTTTCATTATTTTTTATCTTTATTGCCTTACCGCGGATAAGGTGGTTCTCGAGACACAAGCCAACGACCTTTATGTTACTATTGGTCTAACTATCATAGTTTATATCCACCTCATGATCTAAGGACTGGAGCCCCAAGTCTTGCCTGCTAGAAGTTTGCTCTCGTGACATTGGAAGTGATCGCATCAACAATGTGCCTTCCACAGAAGTTTAGAATATAGGATTAAACCTACGTTCTTAACTTTGGTGGATACGTTGACGGCGACCCCGTTCAAAGTAATGTTCCTCATACCTGGAAGTGTTCTTTTCCTAAAGAAGAGCACAATAACTGTTTTGTAGGGGTTTATGTTTAGACCCAATTAAGTTCCCTTTGAACTATGCCAAAGCAAGTACTCACTAACATTTCTCCAGTGGTAATCATGATGTCATCTGCATAACCTTGACAGCGGATGCCCTTATCAGTGCATTGTGAAGGAACAACACAAGAGCGGTAATAACACTCCTCCCTGCAGGCATCTCGTTATTTATAGCGTCCCATGCTCTCCTTGATGTCTTTTTCAATATACTGGTGTGAAGAAGTATAATTATCGCCTTGTATTTCCGTTGATAGGGCATACAGTGCGGTGTCCGTGGACCTGCACACTCTGTAGGCGTATTGGTCCGGATTCAAAGACGTCTGTTTCAGAGTGTTGTTCCTGATTTCTTCATTGCCTTTAGCTAGAAGGAGATTAGACTTATCTGTCTGAAGGACTTAGCGAAATAGTAATTTCTCTTTCCTATTTTCGGGATAAAAATAACCCGAACCCTTTTTTAAACCTCGGGGATGTGCTAGACTAGCCCGCAACAAATTAATGAGGTGAGGAAGTAGGACGTCTTTGCCCTGCTTCAGCGACACTGGACTGATGCCATCCACCCCAAGGGGACTTGTACCGATCGAAAGAGTCCAAAGCCCAGCAGACTGACTGGTGGGTGAAAGATTCCGAACCAGTTCCAGTCTGCTGAAGATGCTCTAATTCGTCGGGAAGTGAGCCGAGAGCACGGCGGTTGCCCTCTTCTTTTCGTTACCTGAGAAAGTGCCATTTGTTAGCCGAATTGCTAGTCTGGTTCCTCTGTGGTCCCTTGTTAAGACTTTATGAAGCTTTGGCAGCAGCAGAAATCGATGAGGTGCCTTCACAGAACTTCCTGAAGCTGCCACGTTTGGCCTTTCTGATCTCTTTACTGAATTTAGTTAGACTGGCTGCGTACTCATCCTAGTGAGCCTTAGAGGTAGCAGAGATGTGACGATTTGAAGTACTTGCGTTGGACAGGTGCGCATGGTGCTCCTGTAATGCCTAACTTTCCCAGGATAGCGCTTGAACTATTTTGCTTGACTTTTAGCCATCATACGAGAAGTTGGTTTATCACTGGATTGAATGATAAAAATGTCCGTTTAAGGGATAACCTCCAAGTTTTACTATGAAGACTTTTTTTGACAGGCATACAATTTCTTAGTAGCCTTGTTGGAAGAGCTATGAAATGTGAATTTCAGTTGAGCCCTTTGTCCGGGGTCATTCCTAGTTATTTTGTATTATACTTGGTTTTAAGCCCGTTAGTCATCGATATCTCAGCGTTATTTTCGCTCATTATATTAAAATCACCCTTGCGAGTTTAATTTTCTTTTTTTTTAATTTTGATATACACGCGTATGCATCTTGGTTTATATTTATGAGTGTACTAGGTCTGAAAGCATTTGAAAAATTACTAATACAAATCTTACGGTTTCATAATTTCCACTGAATCTAATTAAATTTGAAACTTTAGTGAAATACTTGAACTAAAGCAACGCAAATATTGTACACCGTTACGAGGGCTCTTCAATAAGTTCCTAAAATAGTGAAATGATTTTTTCCAGCAGCTTGATTTTAAGTACGGTTGAACGTTCGAACACAATTAGGGTATTCATAAGACGTCGTAATGTTTTAACGTAAAATGTAAAATTTTTTAACATAAAATAACGGTTTAAAATTTTTTAAAGGATTTCAAACTACACCAAAATACTTTTAAGCTAATAGAAAATACATATGTAGTTATGCTGGATTTCCACTAGGCATTAAATGACAGAAATTTAATGAGAAACTTGGGCATTAAAAAATATTGTTCTCATTAGTTAAAAAAAATAGTCATTAAACTCATTTCCTCATGGCATTTTTTAAATGCCTCAAATTTTTTGTCATTTCAATGCCTAGTAAAAATTCGGCATTAGCTTTTATTTTATTCTAGGTAGCGTCTAAATTCATTCTAACCGCTATATTACATTGAAAAATTTTATGAATTTAAGACATTGCGCCGCTTAAGATGTCTGAATGTCCGATCTTGATAGAATCGATTGCAAAATTTAAATCTTTAGCTAGTAGATAACATCTATTCTAACATCAGCAAAGTTCAGATAACTTAGGAGATCGTAAATTTATGTGACTTTTTTATAAAGAAAAAGACAGTCGTAACAGGAAGATAACGGATATAGTGGATGAAATATATAGTTCGGCAAATAGGGCAACAAAGCTCAAATTAATAGCTGCAAAAGGGATAGAAAAGGAAAAAAAGCCCAAACAATTAGAATGTTCATCCATAAGAATAACTTAAGCACACTAATGTCGAGGAAATACGTTCTGATTTTCAAAAGTATTAGTCAAAAATCAAGACTGAAGCAGGCGAAGAATCACCGTTTAAAAGATTTTTTTTGAACACTTCATTCCAAGGTGTACACTTTCATTTGTTGCCTTGTGTGTATAGTGTACGATTTTCGCTTTAACCATGTCACGACATATTGTTATGCTTTCCGTATATTTAACAAATATGAAAAATATTTCTGTTTACTTTTCGTTCTTGAATTAATGTTTCTTATACGCTTAAATAAAACAAAGCAAAGATTTTTGTTAAAAATTCGTTTTATAATGCAAAAAGGAAGTTAAAAATTCTTCGTTCTCCATAGGAAATGCGCCTTGGGCTATTGTATGTATTTATTGAACGACCCTCGTAAACAAATATTTGATAGCTAACAACCAAAACGAGGAAAAGAAGAAATACTCATCTCCTACGTACATACATACAAACATACATAGCTTGCAAGTTCACCGAATCGCATGACGACCGACCGCCTAGTTGTCTGACTGACCTTCCAGGAATGTCGTTTGCTTTCATTTCAAATGCTCCTACTATACATTTTGTGCGTGCGTTTGTATTTCACCTCTTTTCGCTGAAAAAAACATAACAAAATATGATTTGAGAGTGGAAGAGAGCGAGTGAGTGAGTGGCTGTGAAATGTGGCAGGGAAGCGAATATTATAAAATGTTCAAGTATTATTGCTTTTAGCACGAAATAAATTTTAATCTGTAGAAACTTTCTGAGAAACAAATCATCACGCGCAAATGGCAGCATGCTTGCGGCAAGTCGGCTAGAATCAGTTTTTTTGCTTTAATTTCATACATATATATAATTTTGTTTTTGTTTTAGCAAGGTGATTTCTGGATGATGTTATAAGTATGGATTTATGTAAATGCAGAAGAATCGATTAAAAATATATACATAAATAGTACAGTAGAATCTCGAAAAAGGTAACCCAAATGTCTCAAGGGTAATTAACTTTTTCGAATTATTATCTTTTCTAAGCGGTTTGCAAAATTTAAAAAATAGAATACATACTAATGTACATATGTATGTACATTAGGGTGCCTCACTGTAGCGGGTTTTCCGACGGAATTATGAAATATATTACATATACTCGTATTTTAAGAATTCCGTCAAAATATTTCCGAAAAATGTTAAGATTTACCTGAGCTGGACCGATTTGAAAATATGAGTTTTTTGCAGGGAATGTACGAATACACATGCATACATATACAAAGTTATGTACATACATACATATGTAATGCAAAAATCTCCCTGCTCCATTGTTTTACTTGACTCAAGTTACTTGAGTCAAAACAAAAGACTTAAGACACAAACTGAATTATTTTTTGTGCTTACTTAGCATAATCACACATGTACATATGTATATCGATCTAATTAGACATTCACCAGTTTTAAGTGAGTTTAGATTTTTTTTTAAACTAATCGTATCAGTTTATATTCTTCAAAAATTTTGAAGTATGCATTATGAATATTCAGTTCGCCGTACCTAGACAGCTTGTTTTCTTGTTAGATTTTTCCAATTTTATCTGCAATACAAAAGCTAAATAATTTTTCAATATTAGCCTTGTCGAAAAATTGTCAGTTCCATTATTTTCACCCATCCGATGGGCAGTTAACATATTCTGTGCCTGTCAGAAACTCATATAAATGCTAGAATAGGAACGACCTGTACAATAGTGAGATCGCAAATAGCATTCCCAGTATAATTTCACTGAAATACCACAAAGAGATTGCTGAAATCGACAGTCGCTGAAAGTATTGATTGCAAACTGAAATTTACGCATGTAGGCTTAAACAAACAGGTAGGCGTTTAGAAGTAAAGAATTTGGTTAGATGTTTGTAGTGTAGTGTTCGATAATCACTCATGTATGCATGTATGTACGTATCGATACATGAACAATCGTACATACATACACATGTATTTAAGTACCACACATCAGCATATGGCAAGCGATAACAGACATTTTCGATAGAAATAATCACAATGCTACACAATTCAAGTTGGTGTAGGCGATCTGCAACAGGCAAAAAGGATTTACGAGTACGTACACCAAACTTTTGAGAATAGAGTCAAAATCGTATCAGTTGCATACGCTACGATTTTGCATTGACATGAAGTGGGAGGATGCAAATTTACTTTAGCAATTTGAGCAGTAAACATTTATTAAATCGAAATTGATGTCTAATATTTGGCTATCACTTATTGATTTAAAATAAGTCCAACAACAATCTTAATTAGCAGGTAGCATTTTTTTTCTTCTTAAAAAAAAAAACCATATTCGATGATTACCCATAAAATATTCTCGTTAATGGTTTAATCTCAGCTTATTTCCACTCGCTTTTGAATTGGCGCGCTTTCAGCCAGCAGTAATGATGACGAATTTTCGGCAATGGAATACAGGTTAAAACAAGAAAGTATATGCATTCACAGAGGTGTGTATTATGACGTAACGATTAGTCAGCTGTCTTTATTATTGACATGACTTACATTAGGAAATGTAAAAATGTTTGTACGTTCATATGTATGTGTGTGTGTATTAGCGTATTTATCTAAGTATATACCCTGCAGAGAAACCCCATGGCAAACATCTGTTTCGCTTCAGATTTTTGAAGTCTGTTAAGTCTGAGTATTTTTTACAATGTTATTGATAATATCTCGAAATGTGACGAAGCTAATCAGAATGATAAATTGCTTATTATTTTTAAACTTGAAGCTTGCACATTATTATACTAAAATTTTATTGGGGATATAAAATTGCATAGCATTTTTTTTAATTCGGAATAAAAAGTTTGAAGTTTCGGTTAACAATTTTTCATTCTTATATTATATTTAATACAACCTATCTGCAGTTTTCACAAACATGAGATTCCTATATAAACATCCACCTTAGACTTAAATAAATTTTGTTCGAAAAACAAACAACTCGATTTTCTCCAGAAAAATGAAAGCTACATCCTTTTTTATTCCACAACAAATTCGCAGGTCAAAAACTACTATTAATGGCATAGTAACATATTGGATATCTAAATTCTATCGACTAGATGTATGGTGTCAAGTTAGCACTACATACCATTTTTTCTTAAAAAACGAAAGCTAAAAATTATTTTCTTTAAAATAAATATTTCTTTGCGTTGATCGCTGGTTCAAAGCAATTTATTTGCTACAGGGCAATTACATACCTAAATATGCACATATTTACATACATATGTATATGTATGAGTGCATTTTTTTTGCAAATACGTTCACATGTGGATATACACACATATGTACATAACTTAATTTTTGTAGAATTAGTTGTCGTTTCTAAACTTAAAATCGATTTTGATGATTGAATATTCTCTTCAATGTATCCATGTACAGTGACGAACAAAAGTATTGGCACAGTGGATATTTCGCAATATATGCAAAGTTTTTTATTCTAATTTATTTTCCTTAATTTTTTATATAAATATCTATAGTTCATACTACATCAAAAAACATAAAAATAAAATCTCTAAACTTTGTGTAAAACTCAGGAAAATTCAATGAAATTGCATAATAATTTGCAACTTTCTATTCAGATTTTTTAGTGAAAGTTGTTGCTCATTTTCATATGGAAGAACCTGCGTGAAAAAACTTGCCAAAAATCAACGCGATTTTCTAGCAACTTCAAACTTACACTTTGTTATACTAAAATTGAAGGCGCTATAAAACGGCATACTTAAAATCTGAATAGAAAGTGGCAAATTGGTATATAAGTTTATTGAACTTTCCTGAATTTTGCACAAAGTTTAGAAATTTAAAAAATTTTTTTTTTTTTGTTGTATGAACTTTTGTTTTGTGGTGTAGTATGAACTACATACATTTTTATAAAAAATTATCGAATTAGAAAAAAAATCTTTGCATATATTGCGAAAAATTCACTGTTGCAATACTTTTGCACGTCATTGTATGTTAATAAGTGCTTCTAACTTACTTACAGTTGGTTTTATAAAAATGGCATATATTTACATAAAAATTCGGAATTTATTTTTAGACGTAATAATTATTTTTATAAGCGTTCCTTCCATATAGAAAGCTAAACTTGAAAATTTATGTTACGAAGTCTAAATTGGCATGTGCCGTTTTTTATTATCATTCAGGGGGTCTACTTTGTATTGCGATTCGACAAGCAAATCATTCGGATCCGAATACTTGGCACTATTAGTTTGTATTTGTGCGTGTCGACTTTCGAATCGGATTGAGTTTCGAATCACAATACAGAGTAGACCCACAGGTCTAGAATAACCACCGAATGTAAAAAAAAAAGTTCTTCATATCACACCAAAGAGTTTCAACGTGTTTCAAATCTGATTATTGCGCCAGCTATCTCATTTCTTCGACTTCCTTTTGTTAAAACTGGCCATGTGTAAATATGGGACATTCCGTTTACGTATGTATACCCAACTGTCGTGGAAACCTCGGCGTAGATATTGCAGTTAAAAGACTGAAACTTTAATCTTTCATAAGCCAATATAAGGGGCATATTTACGTCAACGTGAAGTAGCTTGCCACGTACTTCCCCTGCCAATTCTGGGTTCTTCATTACCTAATTTTTCGCAAATATTCCTTTAATCGTTATCGTCCCGCTCACATACTAAAAGGCCCAGGAAACATGATGTATAGAATAGGTCAGACCAAAGAAGAGAGACGGTAGTTGAGTGGGGGGTGGTTGAACTCCGACGATGGCATTCATGGAGCGAGAGTTGATGAAAGTAGTTATGATCTCTATGTGAATATCGTTTATCGCTTGTGTGTAAAGCATCAGGTAGTTGTCGTTTATAGTTCTGGAACTCCGCATTCAGCTTATATGACTTCTGGCGGAGGTTCCGCTTCCAGCAACTGCAATTTTATCTACTACGTATTACTAATGCCGGTGACCAAACCAGTGCGCATAGTTTAGAATTGACCTGCCAATAGCCTTGTGCTTTAACCGACCAATGGCCATTGATTGCACGCAACAAAATAATTTGGGCACGGTATTAACTGAGCATCCAATTCCTCAATTACTAAAAGTAGTTACTACCTAATCGAAACAGTTTATTTTTTCGTTTGAATTGGAGACCAAAGCAATTCCTATTCACACCCAACAAAATAGCTCAGAAGTGCCAAAAATACAGACAGTAATTACCAACAAAATCCACAAAATACGTTCGATTCTTCAGTTCAAGCGTATCATTTATTAACTAGCTTTGTGTGAATAGCATGGTTTCGCCTACGTTGTAATATAATGGGCGTAGTCACAAATATACGGCCCTATGCTGAATATCGTCATCGTCATCGTCGACGATCGTCAGCGCATCAGTAACATGGCTGAAGATGGCCGTATCGTCACTTTTACTGACGATGACGACATTCGAAGATTTGAGGCTTACACATGGTTTGCAAATTTTATAGTTTTTCCTTGAATGAATTCGTTTCTACCTTTCCAACAGGTGTTGTACAGTTGCCATCGATAATATACATTCCAATAATTTTGTTGCTACTTCGGGTGTCCCTCAAGGAAGTATCTTGGGTCCTCTCTTATTTATTAATTAATATAATTAATATTAAAAGCAAGGAATGAAACCGAAACCCAAACCGAAACCGTAACCGTTTAAAACCGTTTCGTTTTTCAAAACCGAAACCGAAACCGTAACCGTTATCTTGACCTGAAAAGGAACGATACCGAAACCATTTCAATCACAGGTTTCAATCGGTTTCCAGAAATTTACAAAAATAATAAATAAAAATTTCTTTGAAATAAATGATTTATTTAACCAAAATCAGCAACATTTTGCTAAANATTCAAAAAGTTTTTTTTGATCAAATTTGCCTTGCGTTCCCTGAGGTTTTCGGAGCATGCACCCCCCTATGCATCTCGTTGTCAACTCCTTGGCTTAAATTCATTAAATAGTAGGCGTTCATTCCTCGCTGCCTCTTTTGTGGCTGGAATAGTGTAGGGCACTGTTGATTGCTCTACGCTTTTGGAGAAGTTATCTTTAAATGTTCCGTCTCATAACTTGCGGCGGGTTTCATTATTTTATTTGGGNTGCCTCTTTTGTGGCTGGAATAGTGTAGGGCACTGTTGATTTCTCTACGCTTTTGGAGAAGTTATATTTAAATGTACCGTCTCATAACTTGCGGCGGGTTTCATTATTTTATTTGGGGTTTCCGAAATCCAACTATGTGACATTCTCGCCTCTTTTTAGAACCCTCTCTGAGATAAATGCGCTTTCGGAATGTGATCAATATCTTCATTTGTGTCCTGCTAAATTACTTTAGGTAGTATTTATGCTCCTTTGCTTTAGTCAGTAAGGATTTGTATTCCATTTGATTGAATAAATAAATGAATAAATTATAGAATTTGAGCGTAAGGTTTCAAGGCGCAAATAAAACTTTTATGATAGATTTCACTCACGCTTTTGAAAGGTTGGAAATCCAAGATTTTGGAATGCAACTATCTGAGTTTGCAATAAAAACTTTATCGAAACAAGTAAAGAGTTTGAACAATCGACTTAGAAAGACCATCAGGCAATTTGGCCAAAAAAGCTAATACTAAAATTTTAAAAACTTTGAATTCAATACCAGACATATTAGCTGTCTGTAGAAGCTGGCGTTGGCTATCTTGACANGAATAAATTATAGAATTTGAGCGTAAGGTTTCAAGGCGCAGATAAAACTGTTATGATAGATTTCACTCACGCTTTTGAAAGGTTGGAAATCCAAGATTTTGGAATGCAACTATCTGAGTTTGCAATAAAAACTTTATCGAAACAAGTAAAGAGTTTGAACAATCGACTTAGAAAGACCATCAGGCAATTTGGCCAAAAAAGCTAATACTAAAATTTTAAAAACTTTGAATTCAATACCAGACATATTAGCTGTCTGTAGAAGCTGGCGTTGGCTATCTTGACAATATATTCATCTGCCTATGTATGTATGTGGGCCCTAACCTCATACCACGTAAGGTACACAGAAATATTCGAGACGGTTAATTAATTATTTTAAAGATTTTTGTACGAATAATGTGTCAGTAAATGTCTCCAAGAACGGTGCTAAGTAATGATTTCTTGTTGGCACGCCGTGGCTACATTGAGCATGTTTATGTGTAAAGGTTCGCCGGCTCTAAATTAGTGCAATTATACAAGTTTTCCAATATATTTGTTTAATACGCTACGAAGAAATAAAAACTATATTGAGACTATTATGTTCATCTAATAAGTGATATCTTGTGAATATACCGTTTATTTATGCTCTTTTTTGAGCCCATTTTCTTCTTCGTTGCATCAAAAATGTAAATATGCATGTACTACAACAATTCTTTACTCCAGCATGCTAAGAAGGAAAACGTCAACAAGCTGTGTCTGTTTGCACCGCAGACAAATGCAATGATTCATTTCCAAAAGATAAATTTGTATGTAGATTCAACTTTTGGTTAGTGTGTAGAAGTGGTGGCGTCTGTTGCAGCAGCTGCTATTTGCTCCTGGTCATAGCAGTTTCATAGTCTTCTACGTTTTTTTCTGTAACATTGGCTTTTACACGTCACATTTAATGCCTGTGTACTCATCTGTTTCCAGGAAATGCCTGCGAAAGGAAGAAATTGTGGATTTTGTTTTTAGCGTAGAGCATTCTTACACACACAAACATTTCATACCCGTTCACGGCTTTGAACGTGGCCGGCAGCGCTAAATCACAGCAACAAACTTGCAAAGCAGTAAAAAAGAAGTAAATAGTACTACTAAGATTGGTGTACAAACATATTTACGTCCACATTTGTATATATATAATGCAAGCTGGTTTGTGGATAATGTATTTGTGAGTGCTGTCTTTGCCTTTTTCTTGATTTGCTGATAGATTTCATTGGAAGACGGAGTTTAAAAACCACTAATAATATAATAACTTCGAAAATTACGGATCTTACGATATTTAGGGAATTTGAAGGTATTTACTGAGGGGAAAAGAAAAAGGCACTTAACATAACTATATATCTCTTCTCTGCACGATTACAAAACTTTGTTCAATAATGAATATTTTACAAATAGTAATGGGAATTTGTTTTCCATCGAAAGATTATTCTTTCAAGACACAAGGGTAAGCGTATATGGAGCCACATTTTAACTTTTAATTATATAAAAATTGACCAGAGCATTCACCCGACTGCTTGCATATTTTGTTTATTGTTTACCTGGTAGAATCTGTGCCAGCCCTGACGATTAGCAATTCGATTGTACTCCGCTTCGATGCTGCCGCTACAGCTTGCATTGTCGTTACCTGCCGCCATGCTGTTCCCCGTAGCGGCGTTGCTGTCACCATTGCTCGCTGGTGTATCACTTTTGTTGCTCGTCGAAGTCATCTTTTAACTATGTTATTTAGTTTACTTTTCAATATTTTATTACAATAATTTAACAAAACTTTTTTATTCGTCGCAGCTGTGCACTTACTGCCTCACCACAAGTTCAGACAAAGGGAAGTAGTCAATTATAACCTTTTCCGACCATATATTGGTGACCAAATTGTATGAAACACTGCCTAATTCGTTGATTTTTCGTGTTCGACACAATTCTCAACAAAAATTACATGTAATTTTAAAAATGAAATATGGCGATTTCATTGATGGTGTTTTTTGCGGTGGTCTCGGAGGAATTGACAACACACAAATTTAATGCTCTTGTTGCTTTAAATTGTAGATTTGAAAAAAGATGTAGTCGCACACTTTAGTTATAAAAAAAAAAAAATTAAGCAAAAGCAAACTGTAGTCGCGGGGCACTTATTTCTGCGAAAAATATAATTGCAAAATTGGCGAATGGAAATCACGCGCACAATATTCCTCACACCACAATTGAAATTCTTTCGTTTTCTTCGCTCACGTTCACACTTTTTGTCAAGCGTAATTTTGCATTTTGCAAATAAAAATTAAGAAATATAATGAAAGAATTTCGCAGTTTCAGTACCTCGCTCGCTTTTTTTTTGTCTAATGTCTGACTGTGTTGCCGTTGTTGTGAAAAGTGTTCCATTCCAAAATGAAATCGCAGCGTTGCAACGAAAGGCCTCCAGAGACGTTACCATTTGCATTTCATCAGCGACAGTAAAACACAGGGTGGGTTAGATGAAGAAATTAAAGATAATTTTAATCGCAACTATTTTTTACTAAGGTTTTGGTGGAAAAATGCAAAAACAAAAGATGTTATTAGTAAAAATTTAAACTTACTGGTATTGTAAGAAAGAAACGCTATGTTTTTAGTATGGCAATTTGCTAACTTAGGATTTACACCAGACAATACTGTCATGACATTATATATGCACACTCTTTTACTAAAGCATGCACTCTTCTTCAACTGTCTCAATCAATGTCTTCATAATTTTGAAGACAGTAAATCGGACAATGGTTTGACGTATGCAGACAATAAGTTTGACGTATGCAGACAATAATTTTGACGTCTTGTGTCAGAAAGAAAAGAACAACGGAGACAATTATCAGCGTTTTTGACAACTAAAACGTATTTCTCTATTGTCTTCACAGCATTGTCCAATGTAAACGCGCCGTAAAGAAACGAATACATCCTAACCGGCTGTCCTCACATACTTGCAAATCTCGCTTGTGTTCTGTTTTTTCTCTCGCTAGCGAGATAGAGTTTTGTTGACTGGGCACTTGATAGCATACTTTTTCATTTGTAAAATGACGACAAAAAGAAGGTTCGAGCTTTTCAGACCAAATTTGTATTTTCCACCAAAACAAATGATTTTTCTACTCTGAAGAATTCTACGAAATGAGAAAATGTCTATCAAACCACAAAAGTCATAGTTGAAAGTATGCGCGATCTCGCAAACCGCTCGGTATGCGAAAAAAAGTATGCTTCGTACATTTTCGGTCTATATGTACGGGATCTCGCATGCATTGTCATGCGAGCGAGATTTCCAGCCCGTGAAGACGACCGGTAAAATAAGGTGATGCATTTTCAGCTGTGGAAGAAATTTATCGATTAATGAAATACTCGATTTATTACTGTTCGAGTAATGTTACGCCCTGGCTTCACAGCCGAATATACATAGCTTCGTGATAATCGTGTCAAACAACAAAACAACAAAGCATGCTGCTTATTGATCAAGGGCGGCAGTAAACTCTATGTGTCATGTGTATTAAGTGGAAGAAAATGCGAAAGGCCTCAGCAAAAAAAAAAAAAAACTTCAAAGGGCGTGTGCGAATCGGTAACAATGTTCTATGGGGAAAGCTGTGGAATAATATTTTTACATAGGGGAGACAGTTTTGCCAATCTGCTGTGTGAATTTTTGATAACCGCAAATTTANACTTCAAAGGGCGTGTGCGAATCGGTAACAATGTTCTATGGGGAAAGCTGTGGAATAATATTTTTACATAGGTGAGACAGTTTTGCCAATCTGCTGTGTGAATTTTTGATAACCGCAAATTTATGCGGAATAAAATATTACAAATTGAAGTGAAATTAATATTTTAAGAAAACATCTGCCATCGTTGATTGCAATTCATCAATTTAAGCTTTTATTTAAAGAAAAATTACACACATCAACAATCTTTGCGATTGTCAGAATTTTCTATGCATTTGTCAAAAATTTCACTAGCCTTATGAGCTACTGAAATTTTATTCACCTCATAGTGTCAGAAGTGGGATTGTTAAATAAAACTCACAGGAGAAAGTTCTCAAAATGGCAAAAATTCGATATCTAAAGATCGAGGAGCTCAAACAAGACTTGGAAAGGCGTAATTTGGCCAACTCCGGAAGAAAAGTGGAGTTACCATCACGGCTGCGAGAGGCTATGAAAGCAGTAGGCATCGACGTGGATAAGTACGACTTCTATCGTGAATCCGAGGAGACATACGAAAGGTGAAGACAAGGAAGAGGCTATGTGTTCATCGAAGGACATGGAGCAGTTATCTTCGAAGGTGGAAGAAAAGGCTTCTAGTTCAACTACGACTATGGACATCAACATGCTAGTAGCTGCAAATTCATCCCAGTTAGATACACGCTTGCTGCAGATTTCATTGCAGATGCAGGTACAGGTAACACGTACGTAATTCCTCCTGGAAGCACAGGATACACGTATGGTTCAGATGTCATCGCAGATTTCAGAGAAGGTGTCATCGCAGCTGGATGAAAAGATAACGCAGCTTCAGGAGAATTTAGCCAGAGACAACGCGCAACTGAAAGAAAGATAAAATTGAGGAAGTGTTTGAGCTGGAAGGTTGTCTCTGTGATTTGCAGTTGAATCGTCCACCTGCTCCGACAAGCGCTCCCAAGGTAAGAACCCCATTCTTTGACGGCACGATTCCTTTCCAGGTCTTTAAGCTCCAGTTCGAAAAGACGGATACATCAAACCATTGGAGTATGGAGGATAAATCCACTGTGCTATTCGTTGCAATGAAAGGACCTGCAGCGAAAATTTAGCAGACTATTCCCGAGGTTGAAAGGAACAGTTACGATGCATTAATGGGCGCCGTGGAAATAACTTAAGGTAGCGAACTCAGCGGACAGATTTACCAGATGGATCTGAAGAATCGCTGGCAAAAATCCAATAAGACTCTACTGGAATTCGCCTCAGAGATCGGAAGATTGGCCCACTTGGAAATTGGCGACGTATCTGGTGAGCCCATCGAAAGGGTAAAAATTCAGACGTTCATCAACGGAATGAGGGACATGTATACCAAGCGAGAGGCGTATGCGAATCCAAGGCCAACATTTGCAGAAACTGTCTCGTATGCTTAGATACGTGAAACGGCGGTGCTCCTAAGTAAACCAGCTTGTAAAGCCCATCGAGTGGAAGTGAAAACACCGGACGAGACAAATGAAATGCTGAAGAAGATAATCAAGCTTCTGGGCGCGGAAAAAGATGGCTCTGGCAAATGTTTTAAATATGGAAAGCCAGGCTACTTCGCCCGCGATTGCAGCCCAAGTTTCATTGGACTCAACAATGCAGCACCACGCAAATGCAGGGCTGAAGGAGACGAAACCAAACCCAATCAGTCTTTAAACTAAAACGGGCCAACAGGAAGGGGCGCGCGCTGGCTCCTGTAATTGAATGCCCCATAATCTCCATATCGCAAATTGGCAGAAAGGCGAGCAATCTTACTGTTGGTGGATATGTGAATGGGCAAGAGCGATTGCTGACAGTGAATACTGGAGCGTCACGTTCCATTATTCGACTTGTTTGGTCACTCGGTATGTGGAGCAAAGCTGCAGACAGCAACTGGTGTGCGCGCCCTAGTGATAAGAGAAGTACCATGCGAGGTAACAATCGGGGGCGTGCACTCGTATACCAAGTTTATAGTGACATACTTTGTGGATGAAGTCATCACTGGACTTCCTACTTGGCCAAGGCATGAAGATTGACCTATCAATTATAAAACATGTTTCACCATTTAAATGAAGTAAATCTAAATATTTGTGTTTTTACGTTTAATATGGTTTACATTTAACTAAATTATTGCATTACAAATATTTTTTTAGATCATTTCGACTTGTAAACCATACCATTAATTGGTATTATCAAATATCTTTAATATGTCATACATTGGGTGCTAAAATTTTTCACCACACTACATTACTGCACAACACTCTAATTGCCGAAAAAGCGTTATCTGCAACCCCAAGTCTTTTATGGGGACCAAGCTTGGTGAAAAAACAGCTCAGTTTGTTTACTGGATATACTGAGGTAAATACCTATTTGACCTACGGTAAATACCTTGTCTATGGTGGATTTCCCAAGTCATACAATAAGTTTGTTCCACACGCTTTCCGAGCTGTTTCGGTAATTAGAGCGTAAGAATAAGCTACTCTCTTACAAGTGTCAAAAATTTGTCAACCCGTGCCAAAAGTGCCCAGAGCGTGAGGAGTGCGAAAAACCACTTTTCGTGCCCAGAATAAAAAAAAATCAACAATGATTTTTAGGTGCATTTATCTTATATAGCTAATAAAATTACCAAATACTTACATTTCTGAAACTTTAGTGCTATTTTCCATTTTTTTATTTTACAAAATTTAGTCTCGGATGTAAACAAACAACAGCTGTTCAAATTTCATTCAAATTGACTTCTGGCACATTTCTGCCCGGAAAAAAGTCCAAGCCAAGGCGCATCCATACAAGGTGATGTTGATTGCATATAAGTAAAAGTCCCGTGTATTTTGTTATTGCTTTTTGGTACAGGAGGATGTCAAAACGAAAGGGAATATGAGATAACTTTCATCATTTTCTTTTGTTAACATCCTAAAGTTGCGCCGCTTCGTCTTGGATGACATTCTCCTGTACTAGTGTAGAGACAAAAATATCCAATCAGCTGATCAATCAACACCACCTTGTATTGATGCGCCTTGGTCCAAGCTGTTTCGGGCACGAAGACGAAGACATTTACGATCCAAAAGTGGGAGCTATTCGCGGTCTTTTACCCATTTTTCTAGCATGAGGAACGCTTTCTGGGGTACCCGCGGTCTCGCGTGGAACAAACCTAATATGTTCGATAAGACCTTATAGTACGTCATATTACGAAAATGGATCCGAGGTCGCTTTCTTGTGGGTTGGGCAGATCACATTTTAATTTCCGTACTCAGTCATTGTTAAAATATGTACATACATATGTATATATTCGTGTATATTTATGGATGCGACTCCAAATGTTTTAATACTAACGTACTAACATACATCTGCATTTCAACTGGAAATGGCACCACTTAATCCAACTATTTGCATCTTGATAAATGAACCATATGCCCGCCATTGTAAACAAATCACTAATCCTTTTCGGTAACAAGTGCACTGCTGTGCGCTGCTAACTTCAACGTTAAGGAAAACGAATACATACATACATAAATGACATGATGACATGATGAGGCAAGGAAAAACCTACGAAAAACGGGAGTCTGATGCGACTAAACATCGCTATAGGGCTATTCGCCACCCGGTGTAAATGGCCTATCATCATTGCATTGCAAATTTGTATTGCAAATTATTTGCAATACACAAACAAAATATACGCATTTGCATTTGTCATGGCTTGACAAATTTGCAATACATACCGAAAATCCATAGCATAAAAATGCTATGCATTGCAACTCTGGTTGACATTTCTATCAGTTGATTAAAAAAGTTTTACCATGACAGTTTAATAAAGGTCGCTCACAATCCATGGCATATTTCTGCAATTGCATAAATTTGTCAGCTCTTATGCACCGAATCGCGAATAGCCCTTATGTTTCACTAGTTTTGTGTGCGTTGTATTGTTTTTGGCAAGATGTTGCCATTCTCTTTAAGAGGGCCCAGATAACTTCTTAGGCGAATGATAACCCTAAATGCGTTCCTCAAATTCTTTCGACTACTTTTTCTGAAAGTGAGCCATCTGCCCATTGCAATTAAAATTCGCTATCTTGTCCATAAATACGTGTACCTGTTATAGTTATATATGTATTCCATTTATGATAAGTCTGTTTACGAAAGTACTTATCAGAGCTCGACATCTCTTGCTTTGTTTTCTTCTACGTCATGGAATACCTAAGGCAAAAGAAGGTGTACTCCTAGTTAACTGCTTTCAGTTAGGGTTGTGCTAGAAGACCCTTGTTTAGGAGCCCAATAATAATTCGGGTCACTCCTGGCCAGAAAGATCTTGTTGCAGCACATACTCCTGCTGGTGCGAGGTCTATCTGTTCACTCATTTCGTAGTGCGACTGGCTGGAGGATGCCTCTTCTGCGCAGCTCATCGGCCACGTAATATCGCTGTGGCTTGGCTTCCATTTAAGTATAAAAATACTCAGACGCCACCGAAAGCGACGTCGGCAATTCCCCAGCTCCGTTAGCGAGCCCAGCGTCCTGATATCTGACTGGCTAGCAGAGTAGATATTTACCTACGTTACGGCCATTGCACAAATCAGCAGCCAATTGACTGTAGCAACCTCTGCCTGGCATACACTACAGTGATCTTGAAACCTATATTAAAGATTGATGAAGAATTCCCCAGGAATACACCCGCCCCCGTGTAGAAGTTCAACGCTCCGTCCTTCCACCCATTCCAGCCAGCCTACTCATTCCAAAAGAAGATTTGAGTTTAAAAAGANAAGTCGGCCATTCCCCAGGTCCGTTATCGAGCCCAGGGCCCTGACTTCTGCCTGGCTATTAGAGTAGATACTTACTTCCATTACCGCCATTGCGCAAATCAGCAGCCAATTGACTGTAGCGACCTCTGCCTGGCATACACTACAGTGATCTTGAAACCTAAATTAAAGATTGATGAAGAATTTCCCAGGAATACACCCGCCCCCGTGTAGAAGTTCAACGCTCCGTCCTTCCACCCATTCCAGCCAGCCTACTCATTCCAAAAGAAGATTTGAGTTTAAAAAGAGCTAATTGGTACCAGACTAGCCACACATATCTGTGCTATCACGGATGAAGTCGAAGCCTCGAATTATATTAGAGGGTTCAGGTCCTGAGTCAGTTCAGTTACCGCTTATCACGAAGTACTACTAACCAGATTTCATTCATTACTTATCATACCCCATTTTAGTTATCCAGTTTCGCCAAATGGTACTAAAAATCAGCTCATTTGGTCTTAATTGCCGAGTGGAGTAAAAAAAAACACAATTGTGCGTATTTTTCCATCAACGGTATGCGTGTATGTAAACTCATGCGAGCATGAAGAATGGAAAGCCGAATAACAAGTTTATTAGAGCATGTTTTACGTACATATGTANGGTACTAAAAATCAGCTCATTTGGTCTTAATTGCCGAGTGGAGTAAAAAAAAAACACAATTGTGCGTATTTTTCCATCATCGGTATGTGTGTATGTAAACTCATGCGAGCATGAAGAATGGAAAGCCGAATAACAAGTTTATTAGAGCATGTTTTACGTACATATGTACACATGTTATCGTTTGCACGGAAATACCAAGTTGTTGTTGCAAATTTATTTATAACTCAAATATTTAGTTCCTTATCGTAATTTATGCCGTACATCAGAATTTGTGCTACCACATAAAAATTTCGTTCGATTGCAATACTGATTATATCTTTAGTGCGTACAAATACATATGTATGCATGTATGTATGTGCATTAGGGTGGTCCAAAAATGCATGTGAAAACGTAAAGTCGGAATTTTCGTGCACTTACCCCCTAGAGTTTGTTTATTCCGAAAAATTATACCCCTATACTTTACATGGGGGAGAAACAACTTTTCGTAGAAATGGTATAGAATTCTTCAACATCAATATTCTTCGTTCGGAAAACTTTATTTCTCCTCAGGAGATTACCAGTAATAATAACTAATTTTTTATTTAACATTTTTTTTATAGAAACTATATTTTATAGGTCCGTCAAAAAATTATCAAATGAAATGGGGGACCAATAACAAATCTTTAATGTTAAAAACTGGTTAAATAAACCATTGGGTATTATTATTGAAAGATTCCTAAAGAGAACCAGAGTTTTCCGATCGTTTTCAAGAATTCTATACCATTTCTGCGAAAAGTTGTTTTTTCCCCCATATAAAATGCATGGAAAATAGTGGTCTATTTTTTCCAATATAGAACAATCCTACGGGGTAAGAGTGTTAAGGTTCCGACATTACTTTTTTGGACCACCCTAATGCTTGTACCTATTTCTGGGAATATATTTATTAAAGGTTTTGGCAATTGACTTCCTTTAAGTTTCTTTTTCAAGTAGGTGTTTTATTTATTCTTGAACGTGCGTGTATACATACATGTGTAGATATGTATGTATGTGAGCCTCATATAATTACTTAGGTATAACTGTCGGAATTATAAATAATAAAGTAAGCATACGCACGCAATACTTTTCTATTACTTTTATGGTTTCTGCAAATGTATTTTAATCATGAAAACTTTACAAGTAATGTATTCACATTTGTAGTTTTGTATGGTGTACATACATACTGATGTATAGATGTATCTATGTACATACATAAATGTATGTATTAACATCTGATTCGTTTCGCCTTTCCCAAGCGAATCGTAAAGTTTTGGATAATTTTATGACTACAAGCATACTATTTTTACTCAATTAAAGATTATTCGTGAACTGGAGCACATTGAAATCATACACATATCAATTGCTGTATATTACTATGAAACATTTTTATTGAGAAACTATTTTCCTGTAAATTACTGTAAAAAAAAGGCTTACGATCGAGCACAGCACGAGCTACTACATAGATGTGTATATACATATGTATACACAATGTGGGGTCGATATTAGGCGAGGAGCTTGAAATGTTGGCTGACCCGACGAAATTGCAGAAAATTGTATCAGAAAGATCGCTCATACCTTTCCGCCCTGGTCCGACATGGACATAGTGCCGCCAATCAAAATACAGCCCCTGCGCTGGCTTGGCCATGTTGTTCGAATGGACACCAACGCTCCAGCTCTGAAAGTGTTCAACTCGAAACCTGCTGGTGGTAGCAAAGGAAGAGAAACGCTCCCACTGCGAAGGAAATACCAAGTGAGGAAGGACTTGGCTTTACTTGGCATTTCCAATTGGCGTCAGTTGGGATCGAAGAAACGACTATCGTGCTTTTTTGAACTCGCACAAAATCGCTTATAAAATAAAAATTAAATTTGAATAAAATTCTACTAATAAATATTATAATAGCCCAATTCTGTATCGGTGACAAAATTTTTTTTACAGACGAATTTAAATTTTTTCATATATTTTCCGGTAAAAAAAACTGTGAAAAGAATTTGAATAGTTTGTGAGTGAGTGACGGAGAATATCTGTTGCTCTTTCACACTTAAACGGCTATACGGTTTTGGAAAAAGTTTGGCACACAAATAGCTTATGCTCTGGATTAATACCATAGGATATTTCAGAAAAAGGGTTGCTTACTGTTTAATACGTTAAAATTAATAAATTAACAAGTAAACTATAATTTTAGAGCAAGAGAAAGAGTTTCGAAGCAATTTTTTCGAAAATATTTTTGAAGAGGGTTGCCACCAGTTTAAAATTCAAAATAAATTTATACAACAAGTAAAGAGAGAGATTTGAAAAATCTTTGTTTCGAAAATGGAAGAGGCTGCCACATGATTGGAAATGCAAAAACAATTTAATTCACAAGATAAATTAAATATTTTAATATGATTGTCTTTTTTTATTTGTTTAAGGAAGTTGCCACCTGCGCAAATAGTTAAATTTAATTTAATTAATAAGTTAATTAGAACCTTTTAATATACATAGATAATTGCCAACCCAAAAGAGTTTAAGATGGCTTTATTTCTGTATGTATTTACATTTTCTAAATGCTTGCCACTTCTTGAGAAATTCAGAATCAATTAAATTAACAAATTAAATGAAATATTTAACTAAGCATGTCAAAGGATATGCATTTCGAAAGCTTTATTTCGAAAATAATTTTAAAGTGGTTGCCACCTGTTAAAATGTCAAATTGATTTTTATCAATAAGTCAAATCAAATATAACAGAATTGATTTCAAACGAAACAGGTTTAAGCAGACTTTATTTTGGAAATATACTTCGATGGGGTTGCCACATGTTTAAAAGTAAAATTTAGTTTAATTATTAAATTTAATAAAACATTAAATATGAATGTCAACGTAACGAGGTTTAAGCAATGTTTACTTCGAAAACATTTTTAAAGAGGGTTGCCACCTGTTTAAAACAGAAATTCATTTTTATCAATAAGTCAACTCAAATATTACAAAATTGATGTCAAACGAAACAAGTTTAAGGAAGATTTCTTTCGAAAATATATTTCGAGAGGGCTGCCACCTGTCTAAAAGTCAAATTCGATTTAAATAACATACATACATAAACAAAACTTTGTTACATTTAAAACTGTGTATAACGTTAAACGAAACTTCACGGGTGCGGAGCTGCGGACAAAAGCTAGTATTAAATATTGCTTTCGGTAATTAAAAGTAGAAAGCCACTTTGTACGCATGTTGCTACTGCAATTACCTTTCAAAATTGTTGAATTTCACACAACTTCAATATTACATACTTACATTTTCACACCTAACCGCAGTTTCACTGAAAGGAAAATTAATATCGAAAATGTGGTGATCCATGTCAACTGTCACAGGCAATAAATAAAATAAGAAAATAAGTCGTATGAAGCTCAATAACACAACGGTTGAAAACAAAACTCACGCCAAAATGATAACAAATGAAATAGGAAAAGTTTCACAATTGGCTTTCGGTTGGTTACTTTCATAGAAGTTGACTCGGAACCAACAAAAAACCATCGCTGGATATTAGTAATTCAGCATAGTAATAATTCATAACCGACGCACATTGACTAATGTGCACAGGGCATAGCATTTGATTGTTTCATAAATCACACAAGGTTAAGCACAACAACAATTTTATTTACTGCTTTTTGCAACTTGTAATGTTTTCTTTGCTTCCGTTGGTTAAGTGAAAGTACACATTACAAAAAAAAAAAAAGAATGTGGCATGTGCTTGCACATGTATGTATGTATGTGTGTATGAATGTATGTATGGCAATAACATGCATATCTAAGTACATACATATGTATGTATGTATGCATTTATGTACAGCTAATAATTGCATGTGGATGGGTTCACCTCGGAAGTAAAACATAAACATAAATTTTGGAAATCTCCAAAAACATAAAGCCTAGATTTTAAATGATCAGATGATTACCTTCATTTTTAAACGGCATAGATT
>NW_016160267.1:0-5232 GCF_001687245.7 Rhagoletis zephyria | reverse complement strand
TTTAAAGGCTCAAAATTGACCCCAAAATAAGGCAATGTTTACCGTTGTTTTTACGACAGAAACCGAATTGGTTATTTACAAAAATGAATCTGTCGACAGGTTTGGAATTTTATCTTTGAAACGCCACACTTTTCTTTGAAATCGCTTTATTAGTTCTCGTGCAATAAGCGTGTTTGTGAAGCTCTAAAAATTACAACTACAACATTTGAACATAGCCCCCATACCTTAAGGTAAGACGTATTCTACGTCAAAAAGAGTATCAAAACAGATACGTTAATAAATAAATAATAAATGGCATGTAACTCCGTTCTTTTTGGTACTAACACCTTAAAATTTTTATTGAAGGTGTATTTTAATACATGCTACCAAAATCTGTAAAAAGTAGTTTCGAAAAAGTTATAAATGACGAACAATTTGCGTCCTGTTTTATAAGCACTAAAAATTTTTTTGAACAGTTTATAAATAATAAGCAATTTATATCAAATTTGTTAACAAACAGAAATTTGTGTGCGGTTTTTACATGAGAAAAACTTATATAAATATTTTAAAATACTAAAAATTGATCTCCAGGTTTTAAGCTTAAACAAAATATCACTAAAAGACCAAACATTTACTTTCTGTTTTTATACTGCGAAAAAAAGTATGTCTCAGTTTTCAGCTTGCAAAAAATATGTCCAGTTTCCAATATATGTATAAATATGTAAATGTACATGAATTTAACTTCCATTAACTTTGCATAGTACTCATCATTACCCGCATAGGAATTTCAAAAGCAACTCAGCGTCGAATTTTGACGAGTGTGAAGTTCTGGAATTTAATTTTTTGAGGGAACGCATTCACTTCAACATGAATTATGAATGTATGTAAACAGATACAATCACTTTCTAAACTTCAAGTAGAAATTTGGTTGTGAATTTGTAAACAGACGCCTACACCTGCTGCGAAAAATTAGCTGCAAAAGTATTTAAGTAAGCGTTATGAAGTGAAAATAATGACCGAAGAGTCTACGATAAAAACTAAAGTTTATAATTGAAATTGTTTGCCAAAAGTTGTGGACAAACAGCAGTGTATTTGTACAAATTAGCTAAACGACGTAATTTAAAGATGGCAACGATGACTTAACGTTCACAGAAATTAAAAAAAAATAATAAAAATTTAGTAGGTAGTTAATTTAAAGCAATCGATAAGCCATCGATAGACCTTAAGAAAATGTATGTTTTTGGACATAAAAAATATATATATACATACATATCTTATTATGCTTAACTTCTAGGCTACCTTTACGCCAATGAAAACTTGGAACTCGGCATTATTCACTTCATAGCCTGACTTCTATAAATCGGTCAAACATTCAAAATTTCTTTTACACCATTCCACATAAACTAAAATTCAAAATATTTTCCTCTGTTGAATGACCTTGAAACTTCATACAACCCCATTAAGGCTGTTACTAATTAGGTAACGGTATATAATTAATTTGTTTCATTAGCAGCTGTTAGTCTAATAATAATTGAGTTAGCAAAGTATATGTATGTACTATGAATGTACATACATACATACATATGTATACAAGTATAATCTGAAATGTTGGTACTGTTGCTGATGGATGTCGCGACGTATACGTAACCTAATCGCCCCGGAATAATAAATACATACATACATATCTAACATCCAACATACATCCAACATCCATTACATCCAACGAAATGGGACGATCAATGAGACTCGAAAAATGCGAACGAGTACGGCGGGAAATTTATTATTTTTAAGTGAAATATGACTGGCCACTTTCTTTGCTCTTGAGAAAAATCAACCATGCTAATTAGTGATGTCGAATTGGCTACATAGATTCATACATACTTCGGCAGGCAAACAAATAGGGACGCAATATTTTGCCTAGTTTTGCCTATTTTTCTTTTGTTTATTTAATTAATTATTTTTTTTTAAAGCAAAGTTCACTATCTGACGAAACCATGTAAGCTAGAATTTCAAAATTTGTACAAGATTTATTAAAATTAGACGAATTTCAAAAAATTTTCATTGGACTAATTAAAAAAAAAAAACAATCGAAATTTAAATGCGATGCAATTTTGAAATTTTTACCCAGAAATAAAAAAAATCTAGGTATTCAACTTTGCTGCCAATTAAATTTCAATACAATAAGTATAGCTAAGTTGATTTTTGGCAATTTTTTTTGTTGACGGTGTTGCATATAAAAAAATTTCCGGACATACATACTTTGTATGAAAAAATGCGTCACACCATCAGACGTCGACTTGTAAGCTCTAGCTACTTCATTTTTTACTTCATCGTATTAAAATTTAATTGGCTACAACACTGCATACCAAAATTTTTTCTAAAAATTCTGATTAAAAAGTGATGAAATTCTATAGAATTTCCCTAAGTTAGGTAAAAATTTGGGTTAGATTTTCTCAAGTAGCTTTTAAAATTTATCTGCCCTTCAAACACATTTTTTTTTTCAAAATAAAATTTTTTTTTAAAGGGCAGATAATATTTAAAACCTACAGGAGAAAACGGCCCTTAGTATTAAAAATGTTTTATTTTTTTATTTTGAGATGCGCCATAAAATGAAAAAGATAAAGACGAAAGATATTCTGATTGCCAGCTTTTGCTTTAAATGAATGAGTTTGTTTTAACAGGTGGAGACTTGGAATGTTAATTTCTTATTAGAAAAATAAAATTTGACATTTTTAAACAAGTGGCAATCCACTTTAAGAGTATTTTCGAAATAAAAATTTCACAAATAACATTATTTGTCACTGGTGGTATAAAACATCTTTGTTCTTGACCGTTTTATACAAGTGGCAACCCTCTTCAAAATATTTGTGAAAGCTTTCTTAAACCTCTTTACTTATTAATAAAATTGAATACATGCGCCATTTTTAAACAGGTGGCGACCCCCTATAAATAAACTTTGGAACAAAAAACTTCATAAATCTCTTTCGTTTGCCACCCATGTGGCAGCACTCCTTCGTTTAATTTATTACTAAAAGTTAATTCGATTTTTTTTAAAGAGGTGGCAGCACTAGTAAAAGATATTTTCGAAATAAACATATTTTAAATCGTTTTTTTTTTAACATTCGTGGTATACAATATCATCGAACTTATTGTTTTTATTGAATTTTACTTTTACACAAGTGGCAACCCTATTTAAAATTTTTTCGAAAGCTTTCTTAAACCGCTTTCGTAACACTCTGGTATTGTAATACCTCATTTAACTTATAGCTAAAATTGAGTTCGACATTTCAAAAAAGGTGGCAACCCCTTTCCTTAATGGTTTTGAAATGAGTATATGTATATTAATATTTTTAATTTGTTTGGGTTTTTAATTACGTAAAAGCAACTGAGAAATGCAGAACGAAATCGTATTCTCCAAAAATATATCTGTTTAAAGTAAGCAAAAGGCCGTTTAGCTTGAAACAAAGAGGATATAGTTTAATTTTTTTCTCAGTGTAGATAAAGGAATAGTTAGCAAATAGCCACCCGAAATTTTGGGTATTTTTTATTTTCTACCAAAGTTAGAAAAAGTGCAAAATATAGACTTAACGAAAAGCCTGCCCAAATTATCTGAAAATGGGCGCGCTTGTTTGTCACACTGATGACTACTTTTGCATATAGTTGAAAATATATAATCTATATATTTTTGAAAGACAAGACGCCTATTCCCAGCAATCTACTAATCGTACAGAGACAATTTATTTGCACATCAGGCTGGAACCTGAAAGGCAGCAGCATTGCTTTTTTTTAAATATAGTACCCCAATTTTTAAATTCAAGTACTATATAAAATAAACATTATTAAAAATTACTAACTTTTCCTTTTTTTTCATTTATCTAAATTTCCAAATTTACTTACCCAAATTAATACCTAAAAATACTTGATATCTACATACATCCCGCCTCCGCAGATGTTAGCTTTTAGATATCAGCATCTCAATTACCACATTCGCAACATTCCTAGTTCATATGTATGTTTATATGTATGTGTTTAAGCCCCTTAGGAACCCCCTTAAAAACGCAAACCAATACATATTGACCAATGATTGCAAATATTAAGTAGCTGCATTGCAGATAATTTGGCAAAGGTCAAATTATATGTTGCCCTACGACATCTGACATTTTTACGTTTGATTTAACAAACGAAATGACAGGCGCTATTTTTAGAAAAGTGAGATGGCATAGACTAAGCCAAACGGTGTTGCCCGAACTGGATGCTTTAGATAAAATGTCATTTAAGCACGTGAAGGCGACTGGATTTAATAATAATCAGTCTACCACCTGAAACATTCCTTTCACACTCCTGCAATGTGTGTTTGTATGTATGTATGTATGAATGTATTTCCTTTGAAACTATTTGCAGACATTAAATTGAAAACCACATTTAATACACACAACTGTATGCAAGTAAGAAAAAATATTGTTGAGGCAGTCTGGGTAAAAAATGTTGAGGTAAACGATCGACTGTTCATTCATGTGAACTGACATTTAACTTATCAGCACTCTTTTTTTTGAGGCTTATGGATTTAATTTCGGATTAAATTTGGAAACTACAAAATTACAAAAAAAAAAGATATATATTCTTCAGAAACGTCGGTTCAAAGTGTACAATGACCTACAACTCGTACCAATTTTTCTTGCTAATTTAAACAGAAACGCTCGCAGATTTTTGGAATCGATTGCATGTCATACAGTATTAAGTCATTATATATACATATGTACATACTTACATAGTTATTTTTATTACCCAAAAAATAATATATCAGGCACTTTAATTGCCTCCTTAAGCTGAACTGAGTGTTAAGTGCCTTTATACATGACATATGTATGCACATTAGGGTGGTTCAAAAATGCACCTGAAAAAGTAAAGTCGGAATTTTAATGCTACTCACCCGCTGGTATTGTTCTGTATCGAAAAAAACATACCCCTGTTTTTTATTTCGAAATCGAAAAATATTTAGAGGTCGATCAAAACGCTAAAAGATTTCCACGTATTTTATATGGGGAAAAACAACTTTTGGTATACAATTCTTGAAAATAAAAGTTTTTCGAACGGAAAAGTGTGGTTCTCTACAGAAGATTTCAGAGAATAGTCCCCAATTGTTTATTTAATTTTTTTTTTAATGCTAACAATTTTTTATTGGTCCTTTCTTTGCATTTTTTTGGGGGTTTTGGGGGACCTATAAAAATACTTAATATTAAGAAATGGTTAAAT
>NW_016160266.1:28879-67423 GCF_001687245.7 Rhagoletis zephyria | reverse complement strand
AACGTACGACTGTCACGTATGCGACGTATGGAAATACCCATATTCAAAATATTAAAAAGNATGTGCTATACAATGGCCCAAAAAAGTTAAAGAAAACAAATGGTATTCCTTGTTTGTATCACATTGAAACGTACGACTGTCACGTATGCGACGTATGGAAATACCCATATTCAAAATATTAAAAAGGATAAAAATATAGTATTTATTGTACCTGAAACCTTTTACTTTTAATAACATTTAATGAAAAACGCATTTAAATTTATATTCGAAAGTTTGAAATATCTATGTATTTATTTTTGCTTTTAACTAACACTTAAAAAATTTAACTCTAATTATTGGCAAATCTAATGCTGCTAAATAAAAATATGTAATATAATAAAGTTTACTTAAAAGTTTTTTTATTGTATATTCATGAATTCATTTTATTTTTTGACTCCCAAAGTAGTGGTTTTGCCCATAATTAGACTAGTATTTTTCTGTCTATATTGATCTAGTATGAGGCTGGCATATTTCTGACCGAAATCTGACAATTTCCATCTCGTAGGACATCTCCATGTTAAGAATACCAGTTGATTGCATGGAAAAAAGATAGTTGGCTGACTAGTTGGGCATGCGGTTCATACTAGTTGTGAGGTAGTTTACAACTAGTTCCTTTGACTGCAGGGAAGTTACGTTAAGTTGCCATAATTAGACCGTTAGAGCTGAGAATGTTCGTGTTTTTGCATTAGTCAATGCACTAGTGGATGATAGTAAACGGCTTATTAGCCAAACGGAATCCCTTGAAGCTGAGCTACACTCGTTGCAGAGTAAACTGCGCACCGATGGGCTTGCGGACTCGATCAATGAGCTCACTTCCGAAATTAAATAACTTCGCTCGAATAGCAAAATCGTGGCGAGTGGGAAATCTCAATTTTCCGCCGTCGGAATATTTTTTTTATGTACATATATATTTTAACGCATAACTTTGGACCACGTGAACCTATCATTTTTTTTTATCGGAAAGGTTGTGCCTCAAGAGTGGTCCCGCATTAATGCGGTCATTTTTTTAAATATATTTTGTTTGTGTAAAATAGTGTTGCACAAAAAAAAAAAATTACCGAACACCGAGTTACCGAGTACCAAGCTTTGGTGTGAATAGCCATAATATCTATGATGCATGTAACCTGCCTATGCATCTGTGTGTAGCAGCCCTGCAGTAAAATTTACAGACAGTCTGACAAAGCGCTAGTTCCAAACTACCTATCTCAGAACTAGTGCAAAAGGAATGCAGAGCGGGACAGTTGAAACTTGCGGTGTAAATGTGCAAATGCTCACTACTCGTACAATACGAAAGTAGCTCAGCGAGAAGACCTCCGACTCAAACATCGTTGGTCGCGAGTTCAAATCGTGGTGGAGGCAGTTGTGAGTTTTCAAATTTAATGAATTTAAATTGTTGCGTGCAGCTTACAATATATATATTTTTTTAATAAAATATGTAACAAAAACGGAATCTGTAAAAGAAAAAAAACGTTTTCTTATAAAAAAAACTGTCCAAAATGTAACCGGTTAAAAACTGGTTGCAAAGTAATGCACTGGGCGACAATTGCCACCGCCAATGACATCGCCGGGTAAAACTGGACAGTTGAAAGCATTGCCTGGGTATTGAGCTAGAACTGGTACTGTCGGCAAAAGGTCTAGTTCTAGGCTAGTCAGATTTTCTGCAGGGAGGAAAATGTCTGCCCAGGCTTACTAGTACTAATACATATATATTTTGAAAGCCGGTTTCTTCTGTTCGCAAAGCTCGAGATCGGTTGTACCGATTTTTTGAAAATTTGGTTATAGGTTCTGGATGGGCTTCTCATTGTCCTAGGCAAAAAATAAGTTTAAATACTTCCTAAAAATGGAGCTGCAGGACCTTAAAAATAGAATCTAACATACATGTCCACATAACAGCGCTGTTTACCTGCAAATCACAAATGAGAGCGCCCTCTGCTATTAATTCGTACGGAATCAGTGTTTATTTATTTATTTATTTAAAATTTTGTACAACTAAGACAATTCAGTCTTTTATATGTACATCAACAAAGAATTATAATCTATACTTACATAATTTGCCAAGAAAAGATCCAAACTGAAATATATGAGTTCTTAATGTAAACTTAATACTAATACAGCAAATGTAAATGATTAAAGAGGAAAACGGAGATGGATAATGTAAGAGAATAAGTAGAAGAAGAAAGAAAAAGGAAAAAAGGTACACACCAAGATTATTTGTAGTCAGAGGACATATCACGGCCACTAAAGTATTGAATTATTAACTTTTTGAAGTTGCTTCTATTCAGTCTAGCTTTAACACTTTCCGGAATCGAGTTCTACAGTCTTACAGCGCTAATGAAAAACAGTCGACTGGAAGTAAGCGAATTATATTTAGGGACAACCAAGCTGTTATGTCTCTGTGATTTGGTTAGTTGAAGCTTTTCATACAAATATTACGGGACTTTCCACTCTAACAATTTATACAAAAAAAATGCAGTTTCTTGCAGCCAAAAAGTTTATAATACCAAGAATTTTATCGCGCCATGGCGATATATGAGCATATCGTCCAATGCCATACACATACCGTGTTACGTTATTGAAAGCTACATTCAACTTGCTGACTGACTTTGAATCAAGTTTGCTATAAACTATTTCGGAATATGTGAAATGGGGCAAAATTAACTGCATATCAAGTTTGCGACGTGTTTCCTGAGGCGTAAACGAAGCAGACATTCCTAGCCTACGTAAAGTTACATACACATTACTTACTACTTTATTAGCATGATCACAACAGCTTAACTTATTATTTACAATAAAGCCTAAGTTCTTAATTTTCTCAGTGGTCATGAGGGCGGCTGTACCAATCCACAGAGGTGGGATGTTGGTAGGGTCTATTACACTTTTACATATAGGCATGACATACGACTTAGCAGCATTTAAACATAAAAGATTCCTCTACGCCCAACACAAGATACCGGACAGATCACTATTAACCTTATAACATATATCCTCGACGAGACCTATACGATTCGAAAGGTACAGCTGAATATCATCAGCATACGCATAGACATTTACATATTTGCACACCGAAAATACATCATTTACAAACATACTAAACAATAGAGGACCAAGGATTGATCCCTGAGGGACACCTGCTTTGATAGCTTTGAACTGTGAAGAAACATTCTCACCTTTAACTCGTTGAACTCTGCCCTTAAGATAGCTAGACAAAAGTTTTATCGCACTATTAGAGAATGAAAGTAGTGCCTGAGTTTCCGACATAACAAAGAGTGGTTGACTGAGTCAAATGCCTTAGAAAAGTCTAAGAGGCATAGAATAGTTAGATCTCCATTATCGTACGGCATTCTTATGTCATCCAAAATTTTAACCATAGCAGTGGCACAGCTATGCTTGGGTCTAAACCCAGACTGCAAAGGAGAAAGCAAATTATTTTTTTGAATGTACATGGAGATTTGGTCAGCCATCAAAAACGCACACGCTTTAGGAAATGCTGGTAAGATACTTATAGCCCTGTATTCACAAGGGTTCGACGCAAGTGGTTTTTTAGGAATAGGCAAAATAATTGCTTTTTTCCAAGCATCTGGAAAACGGCCACTAGAGAAGCAATGATTTATTATATGGGTAAGAGTACTTATAATAAATGGGACCACGATTTTAAAAAATCGACTTAATAGCCATAATTGCCTTTAGTACATCACATTCACTCACGCAGAGAAACGCAAAAGAATCTAAAGTTATACAAGCATCTAAAGGGATATCATCAGAGATAGTAGAGTTACTGCAGTTTTCCGAACCAATAAAAAAGTCATTTAACAGATCAGGGTGAATTTTGCACTGCACTTTATTTTTCCCATGTATGTTTAAATGCTTCAAGTTGCTCCACAATTCTTTAGATGGGAGAGAAGGATTCAGTTTTTGTTTATAATACCACGTTTTAGCTTGTTTAATGATAACGGAGGCTTCATTCCGCGCGGTCTCTGGAAGTGTTCATGGTATAGTACTGGAACACTCCGTATGGAGATATATGAAATCAATCCCATACTCATTGAGAAAGATGGGCTCTTTGAAAAGAGGACTTGGCAAAGTACAAACCATGATACAAATATTTAAAGGAAGTTTCATTTCTTCTTCTTATCCGCCATTGCTCCCATTTGACGTAAACTGTGCTTTTGACGTTGTCTTTTAAATTGAAGCTACCATATTCTTTGAAGAAACTAAAAAGTGGGTTTTTACTTAAAAAAAAAAAATTATTCCAAAATTATTTCAAGGAATATATTTTGAGCATCATTTTATAGCGAGCTATTAGTGGTTTCTTTCTAAAATTAATTATACAACGGAAGGCTAGTAAAATACTCCTATTGCATTGCGTAATGCACATGGATAATCTATTTGCTTATGCAATTATTTTCATCATTATTTAGTACGGCAGTAGCAGAGTGAGTAGTTTATCCGTCTATAAACTATAACAGGAGCTCTAAGAATTTGTAAATTTTTTTACCCCCTCTAAGTTTATGCTTTCATTGCTACTTTTTAACTATTCTGTTGTTCATATGTCCTCTAAAAAGGATCCAAATAAAGCAACATCCTAATATCTATAATAATATCTCATGGAACACTGCATATAATGCCAAATTTTTTTGCGGTAAGGTAATTTAAGGTATTTTAAATTAATACTCACTTATTAACAGCTATGCTAATACGATGAATTAGGTAAATTTACCTTGCGTGTTGTTATTTTTTAATGCATAAAAAATTCCTTTAAAAAATAATAAAATTTCCAAAACAATAATTTGTTGAGGTGGCAGTGATACTCGAGCAATTTACGAAAAGCATAAACGTCATAAGCACAGTTTATGTCAAAAAATTTTAAAGTGAAACTACCTTCTTGGTACAAACCTACTGACCACAGTATACAGTAAACCAGCCATTGACAATATGCTTATTTGAAAACTAATACGTGAAATATTGTGCATGTGTAGGATTTTTTTGTCTTAACCCATAGGTAACGACTGGTGCAAAAGTACCCACAAATGTTTGTTGATATATTCGAAATATAAATTTTAACAGCAAAATTCATAAAAAAATAATAATAAAACAAAAATATTGTTAATTACTACATGGTTTCATACTAACCTAAATTATACCAAAGGTAACTTCGGCGCACCGGCTTTCGTTAAAATATCTAAATTTTGTTCATCTCGTCATCGATAATCAATGGGACCATTTTCCAAAGTCAGCCCACCATTTTTCACTCAAAGTCGTGTTCGGAAGACGGTATGACTTATGTAGGAACTGCATACGGTCATAATCGCTTACGCTTCACTCCTGATTTGCTTGGAATTTTGTTTTCCGCGTTATTTTATTTTATGTGACTTGAAAATATTTTTCACTATAAGAAAATATTGAAATTTGATTTCATTTGGGTTAACGAAAATGAGAACTGTGAAAAAATATCAACCAATACATTCAAATAAATTGTCAAATAAGCATATTTACATTTTTTGTTTTGTCTATCTGGATTACTGTATACTGTTCTACTGACTTTTACTTATCTTTGAATATGGATATAATTCTTCTGTAGATATATTTGTGAGTGAGATCCTAAATGCCTGGAGGGATTTTAACAAAGTTTTTTGTGTGTGTTTTAGTGGGTTTCTGGATAGTTTAGCTTCACAATTTAATCCGCCAGTTGGCGCGGGAGTTGAGTTATTACTAAAAATCGTTTTTATGATCCGATTTGGCGAATATTCAAAACAAATATTGGAAACGATAAAGGCAGACCAATTTCAAAAAAGAGCCGCCAGGTGGTGCTGAGGTCGAGTTATTTCTAAAAATCGACACGTAAGAAAAGGTGCTGTGAATGTCAGACTAAATCGACCTGTTGCACCATTGAGTATATGGAAATCTCATGTGTTACGCTTGGCCCAATGGAAGAGATTAGCCAATATTATTATGCGTTAAAGCTTCATTCGGAGACACCAGGGTTGAGTTGTGCAGTGATAAATCTCAAATCACCACCTGTCGAAATACCTTAAAAGCCAGTTTCATGAAAGCAATTTAATAAAAATTAATTTTTTTAATTGAATTGAATATAGAACCTTACAGAAAAAATAATTTTTCATTAAATTGCTTTTGAGAAACTGGCTTTTAAGGTATTTCATCTCAGTCTATGTATGTATATTGATTTCTGCTGAACAAGGATACGCATCCATTTTGAAATTGCCACCATCTATAAGATAAAGTTTCTAGGGCACATTCATTATATATCCGGATCATTGTTGCCACCAGGGAACTTCTCATGGACATAACACTTTCGTTCGGTTATTTAAGGCGGCAAACGACCACCAAACCATAGTCTTAACCGATAGAGCTGTAAAACTATCGATAGTCATCCCATTCGATGTTTTCGATAGTTGGCATTGAAACTATCGATACTAACGATAGTATCGGATAATTTTAAAATGCATTGACGAAGTTATTTATATAAACTTTTTAGTTTTATTTAGTTCCTGAAGAAATAGCTAATTGCTATATAGCGATTTTCAGTAAGTTTGTCCTTTCTCTTCGATTTTTAAGACATTTTAAATCGATAATATAAAAAACTAAAATTCCCAATCGTAGAAAAACAAATCGCTAAGAAAACTGTATGTATTATAAAAAACTTTCATCAGTCCAACTCCGGCTACACCACAATATATTTGTATAGAACTCACCCAAAAATTTACGGAAAAGTCCATATTTCAAGCGTGCGCTACAAGAACCCTAATCATTGTACAAATCAGGGTTGTTGCGAATATTCGCATTCGCATTCGCAACCGCGGAACTTGCGGAACTCGCATATCTGGCAAACAAAAATTTTTGCCGATATTTTTTGCCTGCAGAGATGCTACGGTAAGACTGTCCCCTACGTCCACCTTCTTTCGTAATTTAAAGTCAAAGCGTAAGTTAATAGTAGGTATTTCCAGCGGAAATGTTCAACGGCTGGCTATAAAGAGAATCGAATATTATTTGTCAAAGGTCTGTTGAAAAAACTGGATGCATCTCTAGTTGTTTTCTACTTTTTCTTAGTGTAATTATTTTTTCCTCATAAAACTTATTATTCTTAAGTTCCGTGTTTCCTTCTATTAGTCTTTCAGCTCGAATCAGAAGCAGAATCGAATATTATTTGTCAAAGGTCTGTTGAAAAAACTGGATGCATCTCTAGTTGTTTTCTATTTTTTCTTAGTGTAATTATTTTTTCCCTCATAAACTTATTATTCTTAAGTTCCGTGTTTCCTTCTATTAGTCTTTCAGCTCGAATCAGAAGCAGAATCGAATATTATTTGTCAAAGGTCTGTTGAAAAAACTGGATGCATCTCTAGTTGTTTTCTATTTTTTCTTAGTGTAATTATTTTTTCCCTCATAAACTTATTATTCTTAAGTTCCGTGTTTCCTTCTATTAGTCTTTCAGCTCGAATCAGAAGCAGAATCGAATATTATTTGTCAAAGGTCTGTTGAAAAAACTGGATGCATCTCTAGTTGTTTTCTATTTTTTCTTAGTGTAATTATTTTTTCCCTCATAAACTTATTATTCTTAAGTTCCGTGTTTCCTTCTATTAGTCTTTCAGCTCGAAAACAAAAACATTTATTTTAATTTTGTGTAAATTTTCAAAATTAGCACGCATCGAAATAAAGATAAAATGGTATATAAATAAGTCGACAGCCAAGTTCACAAATTAAACAAAAATTAATTCAAGGTGAATTTTATATCCATAGAGACGTGGGACTTGGCATGTAATATATGGTTAGTATAGTATGGAAAGGGCTTAACTCACATCGTAGCTGAAATACAAAAAGCCGTAACTAACTAAAAATCCAAAATTAACTTTTTGATTGATTATGATGCATTTCATCGAATCATAAGTCCCCACATCGTTTTAGGCAATAAAAAAATTTAGTTAGTTGTGTTTTTTTTTGCATTTCAGCAACAATGTGAAATAAGCCCTCTTAAAATAGTATTAGCGATGTATATGTGGGAAATTTGCGTTCATTCGCCTCAAAAAATATATCAAAACACATTGAGCGCATGGAATTGAACAACAAAACAGATTTAATAGCTTATGGTACCGACAGCGGTGAGTAATTAATTGTGACTGCCTACAACTAGGAAGCTCAACTAACTAATAAAAAAAAACTAATTACAAGGTATTCATTACAGGCGAAGCTTTCCAAGGAGTCACCCGAGAACTAAGCAAATCTGAGACCTTTATCGTCCGTGATTCCATAATCCAAATTATTATAAAAAACGGGGTACCTTTTTAACAAAATAAGAAGATTTTAAACTATTTCTGCTGGCAGCCACGACATTCAAAACAAAATTTTATTCGAAATTTTCATTCCTAGAAAATAACAATTTATTTGCCATATCCACCTATTCACAACCTCGCTATAAGCGCACATTTTTCAAACCAGTCACAGAAGACAGGATTAAAAATGAAGTACAAAAACTGAAATTGAAAAACGCTGATGACGTAACAGGTTCTCCAAATTCTGAAACAATTGAAAACCAAAGAATAAACCAAAGAATTGATGCCCCAAATTGGAACACAACGGTGTTTAAACAACGATCTTGCCATGATGCTAGATTGTGAAGATGAAAGTCAGGAGGATACATCCGATATTTGCAGCCCCGATGCAATTCCCAAAAAGGAACTATTTCACCGCAATAAAAAAGAAACATAACTGAAAGTTCTCTCAACTGGTGCAGCGTCAATCGAAAAGAATTTACAATTTTGTCAAGTTACAAGTTTATCGCCTCGAGCGAATAGTTATTTAGTAGCGCAGGTTTGATTTACGACCCGTTAGGAATCAGGCTGTAACCCGAAAAGGCAGCAAAATTACTCTTTCTTAAATACAATGTTCCAATTTTTTAATTGAAGTAATAAATAAAAAAAAAACATTATTAAAAATTAGTAACTTTTCCATTTTTTATTTACCTAAATCACCTAATGTACTCACCAAAATTATTTCTTAAAAATATTTGACAGCCGCTTTCGCATCCGCGGATGTTAGCTTTTAAACATCCGCATCCGCGGATGTCTAAAATTCCACATTCACAACATCCCTAGTACAAATAGCCGAAACGTACCCCGATTCTACATGATTACTTATCCATTCAAAGTATCAAACGGAAATACAAGAATATCCAAAATTTGACTGACCCTGGCTTATAATAATAGTTTCTTCCATCGACGCAGAGTCACACCATAGTATGTACACATGTACTCTTCCCTTTTCATCTCAACCCCTCTCTTCCACTAGCAAACAGAATTGAATTCAATACTTGTACCGTGTAAAACCCGGTAATAGGTAACACATAGTTATGTGTAAGCAAATCAATGTTGCCAAGTTCCCATTATCAAAAATAAAGAAATGCACACAAAGTAGTACATATAATATAAACATATGTATATTTCCTCAAACAAAGACTATCGATAGTGGCCAACGACCATTCGATAGTGCAAAAAAATAGAACCATTCGATAGTATCGATAGTTTTACAGCTCTATTTGCCGATGAATGTGCCAGTATAAATCGTAAATGTGGATTGTTGGAGAAAATGTTAGACCAAAATGCTTAAATTGAAAATCTAATTTTGGGCGGGACGAAGTTTGCCGGGTCTGCTAGTTGTTTTATAAAGCTTACAGCCCCTTTTTTCTTGTTATAAATGTTAAATGGATTAATTACTTATGACCAGGGAACGGATTTTATGGAAATTGCCTTTTTTTCTGCTAAAGAGATATACTATATTCGATTAAGAATGTCCACGATTTAGCTTTCCCTGATTCCATATAAACACATTTGATGTTGCCTTTTTTTTTGCCTTTTTTAAGATATTTGCCTTTTTTTGCCTTTTCTACCTTTAAAAAAGTGATTATAGCATTTACAATTTTTTTTTTTTAAGATTAAAAAATATACACATTTCCCATGCGGCTTATAGAAGCGCAGAGACCTCTTGCCAAATTGGTGTTGGAAAAATTCACAGCCGTTTTCTCAGCTAACGAAGGCTTGGAGACAATAAGGGGTGTGGATAAAATTGTAAAGGGCGAGGAAAACGCCCTTATTCCTGATAATATGAACGTTTCAAACATTCGCTTGTATCAACTTACGTCGAGCACACATTTAGTACATTCAAGGCTTTTCTTCGCGAAAATCGAATAAAAATGCTGCCAGAAAACTTCAAAATGCATCTTGTGGTTCAATGTTACTACAACTATATAGATTAAAGCTTTATGAGTTAGAAACTAGAAAGGATAAAATAGTCAAAGATTCTAAGTACAAACAACATTTCTAAAATAAATGTATTTTTTGATTGTTCTTCGTATTTTCTGTCTTTTTTTAGTGCCTTATTTTGCTTTTTTTGCAATACCCAGTGCCTTTTCCTGCCTTTTTCGCTATTTTGTTTTGCCTTTTTTGCAACACCTAGTGCCTTTTCCTGCCTTTTTCACTATTTTATTTTGCCTTTTTCAGCCTATTTCGTTATTTTATTTTGCCTTTTTTATAGGTTTTTAGGTCCTAAAAATCCGTTCCCTGCTTATGACTTATCACTAAATATTTCTTAAATGACAGTTTAATTGACATTTCCAATGTTGTCATACGTTTAACGTACCTACTCAGCATTTCTTCCTTCATTTGCTGCTTACAATGATGTAGTAAGGATAAAATAAAAAAGTTAACAATTTTAACTTAAACTTAAAAAATCGTATATCATACACGAAAATTTTAATTTTGAAGATATTTTCATTGTAAAATTTTGCTTTAAAAAAAAAAAGTTTGTTTTGAAGATTTTTAATAAAAAGCAGCCCAAAAAAATCATGGCAACGCTGATCATACATCGACAGCTACATGCATGTACATACATATGGCTGGGCGTAACAAAAACGTGGCGTGTGGCAAATCTCAACTTTCCGCTCGCAGTGCTAACTATGCAATCAGTGTTGGCAGAATCTTTTTTACCGCATCACCATATCGAGCCACAGTTGTCCCCAAAAAATCCCCTTTTTTTCTAAATCCCCATTCGGATCCCTTTTTGCAGGCCTATTCTATGTTATTAACAAAAATTTTGTTACCGGTGAATAAAGTTTCTGTAAATTTTTAAATCGTTTTCGCATTATTCGCGATATTGTAACCGATAAATTTTGTTACTATCTGATGAGCAGGTAACAAAATATTTCCCCGTGAATTATGCTACACCAGAATTTCTTCAAAACTTCATAGCTGAATTGCTAAATAAATTAAACCGTTACCAAGGTACCTAGAATTTCGGTTACAAGAAATGGTTTAATTTTTTAGTAAACAAATTTCCCGGTGTCAAAATAAGCAGTAATAAGCAGAAATACGTATTCTTCTTTTTGGTTAGTTCATTTTAAATACTGTTTTGAATACTTTTCTTGTACAAATTACCAGAGATTTATATATACATATATATGTACGTACATGTAAGTCATCATTTTGTTATTAATGTATTGCAGTTTCTTGTTTTTGTGGTTTTTGGAGACTTTTTAATAACATACCATCGGCCCTATTCCCGCTGCTGTCTGTAAATGTGTCCAATTAAACTGCTGTTTTGTGCGTTGCCATTTTGAAAACTTTTTTTTGCACAGTAAAATATATGTATTTTAATTTCAATATGAAAATTTTAAACCAAACAAAAATCCCCATCAAATCCCCACATCCTCAAACGAAAAACTCTATCCCCAAATGATTTCAGAAATCCCTAAAATGGTGCGAAATCCTTACATCTGGCACCACTGTCAGCAATGGTTATAGCTTAGTTATGCATACTTTGCACTGCTATACCATTTCTACGTAAAAATCAAAACCCAACATATTTCAATATGTTAAGTGCTATGCGTTGGGTAACCGCTTACACGCAAAGCCCATTTAACAGATTCCTTATGAGACAACTCTCATGAAACGCTAAGTATGCATAATTGAGTTAATATTCCCCCAGCTTTAACAATGGCCTTTAAGGTGCTGCCAGCGTTGCCGAATTGACGATTTCGTCGTCATTTTGACGTTATTTAAGCCTAATGACGTTTTGACGATTTTTCTACCAAAATGACGATTTTTTATTTCAGTTTTCCACCTAAATGAATACATATGTATGTATGTACAAAATCTGTTAAAATAAGACGTAATCCAAACTACATACAATCATGTATGTATTTATCTAGTTTTATTCTACAACCGTCCTTTTTGTTACATACATACATACATATCGTCGCTGCGCCAACAAAAACAGTTGTGTTTTTAATAACTTTTCAGGAGAGCAAAAAAACGGATTCCTGGTGCCAATAGGTAATATGTTGCAAGTGTCGTATTAAAAAATAATTTATTAAAAATATGCTATTGATTTAGGGGAAAAAAATCATTTTTTTACCAATTACGACGTAATCAACATTTGCGCCGCTTTAAAGAACATAGCTATACACGATTTAAATTTGCTTTTGGCGGTATGGAATCGTATGCAATTTGTACATAATACTGCCGTTAGGCCTATATGCAATGTATAGAAGTTGAGGACTCGATTATTTAGCTGCCCGTTGCTCCTGTTATGTAATGAAAAATAGTCAGAAACGTTTTTATTGGATTTTTGTAATAAGAATTAATGCAAAGTGATGAGTGGAGACATACTTTGTACAAACCATTAAATTGCCAGAGATGCGAACTGTTTTTTCGGTCAGCGTATTAACTTGACCAAATGCACTTTTTCAAATTTCGATGAGTGATATCCAATGAAAGCTCGTATATACAAGAAATAATTTCATATGTATACTCTAAATAATTAACAATATAAGGATGTGATGGCCTCGCCTGTCGCATACGACTTATGTAGTCCATTGGTGAATATATCGGTGGATTGAATACATTTTCTAATGTAGAGTGGACGCTGTCTACCTCTATAATTTTTACCTTTGTTAATTGTTGAATTTCAATTGCAAGCGATCAAATTAAATAGTAGAATCTATGTAGTGTAAGTGGTATGTGCATACATACATATGTATGTGTGTATTTAGTTGGCTTACAATTATTTTTTACATCGAAATCAAAGCACACTCGTCTGCGATCAAAAACAGTTATAAGCAAGTAAGCGTATACCCGTTTTTTCAGAGCATTTCTAGTACTGCGAGCACATAGCTGTTTTCNCAAATTAAATAGTAGAATCTATGTAGTGTAAGTGGTATGTGCATACATACATATGTATGTGTGTATTTAGTTGGCTTACAATTATTTTTTACATCGAAATCAAAGCACACTCGTCTGCGATCAAAAACAGTTATAAGCAAGTAAGCGTATACCCGTTTTTTCAGAGCATTTCTAGTACTGCGAGCACATAGCTGTTTTCGATCAGTTCTAAACCAAAAGAGATATAAGAAAACGGCAAATGCAGAAATGTGGGCAATATATAGCGCTAATAAAATATGCAATAAAAAATTTGGGGTGTTCACAGTTCGTTCCAAATTGTGTCTGAAAATGTAGACGTCTACATTTTGAGACATCTTTAGCATCAAACTGTGAGCACCCCTTTCTAGTAGTCGTCGCAAATTCGTCTCAAAACTTTGCTGGTGTTTCCAGACATTTCTTCTTTGCGTGCATTTTTTATATGTCGCCTTTCGATTTTGTTTCTGAAAAATCGTAATTATTTAACTTAATTACCAATTCCTAATACATATTTGTTATTTCTTTTCCTTGATTTGTTTCTTTTCATCAGAAATTGCGCTCAAATTAAATGCAAATACAGAAAACGTGCCCAATAAATAAAAAAAATGTTATTAGTATTGCCATAATGCAACCCTGCTGCGAGGTTGCAAAATGTTGACGCGTAAAAAACATACCTTTGAGTGGGACAAAATGTAGACGGCGTCGTTTTCCAATTTTGTATGGGAAACAACAACACCACGGATTTTACGGTTAGAAAACGTCTTAAAATGTAGACGTCTACATTTTGAGACACTTTTTGGAACGAACTGTGAACACCCCAATTGACAAAAGTCACATAACTGTTTTTATTGGCGCAGCGACGATATATTAAATTTGTACTAGACTTGTAACCAAATCGTAAATTTGTACTGCTGCCACTCATTTAAAACAGACAGAAATATAGCAGAGTAAATTTTTTGTTGTTAACATGTACAAATCGACTTTCATTAACCCATATGCAATGTGGGTTTCTTTTGTTTGGTAATGTACACTTGAGGTACCACCTTTCCTTTAAAAATTATAGAAATCTGTTAACGTGGTCTAAAGTTATGCGGTAACATTAGGGCTGCCAGACGTCCCGGTTTTCCCGGACATGTCCCGGTTTTAGACTATTTGTCCCGGTGTCCCGGTCCAACCTTAAAATGGACCGGGTTTAGTTTAGGTTTCCAGATTTTAATTGCAGAAATTTGAATAAAAGTTCAAAAATCATTAACGATGCCATTTGTGAAATAATTACATCTCCAGTTTGCACAAGCATATTTGATGACCGATATACCCACAATACATACCTTTAAGTGCAAAGTGCTCTTTCTGATGCTCATTAGCTCTTTTTGATTTGTGATGCTCGTTTGTTGTTCGTGCGTGGTTTACTTCCAGTGTAAGTTTTCGCGACAAAGTTTATAGAGTATAAAAATGTGTGTTTATAGTGTTTTAATTACCCCTAGAAAATGCCAAAGAGAAAGTGTAAATTCCTTCCCGCTTTCACAGAAGAGTTTTCATTTGCTTATATTTTTTGACGTTATAGTACCTTAAAAGAGAGCCTCACTGAGTTGTGCATCACACTTTGGCCATACCTAGTCATAACTCTAATATAGATACATTTTTTCTCTTATTTCATTTCAATGGACTGAGAAAAGAAATTCGCTCAATATACAAAAGTTCACACGTTAAAAATAACGTGTACAGAGTTTTACAATTATATTAAGCAAGTGAAGTAAAGCTGCCATTTGGTAAACTTTCGTACATTTTAGTAGAGTTCAAAAAATGTTTGATAGCTCTCAAAGCGAAGCAAGCAAAGCAAGCGTACCAATGTACCAATGGGCTAATGCCTTTAGGCCAAAACTTTCCCCTAATTCGGAAAAGGCCGTACAAGGTTCCTTGGTATACACGAGATTTGAAAAAAACTTAAGAATCAGCGAAATAAACTTCGTAAAAGGTTTAAACGGTATAATAATTTCCATGCTTATACACAGTGTTGCCAGAACTTTTTGGGCCGACCGGCTGAATTGGCAAAAAAAAACCCGCTAAAACGGCTAACATTTTTCAGCTAAAATTAACATGTTTTATTTGAATAAAGTTGAAAGACTAATAAATTCGTTAAATTATTCTTTGTTAACAAAGGAAACTATCGTTATACTTGATTAATTAAAGCTCTACATCAGAAGTCATGTTTGTATTACTTAAATATAAAAAATAGATCAATTACAAACTTATGGGATTTTTTCTATTGAACAATTTTGCCTTCTTATTTGTAATATTTGCACTAGGTTACTTCTCGTCCTGCAAAATGGCTATATTAGTAGAAGGTATTGCCTTTTGCTTATTTGGAGGGAAATATTTTGAGAAATGAACACGTAAAGCTGTGAAAAGGCTAGGGAAAAAACCAGTAATTTATATTGAATAAGCCGGTCGATTTTTAAGTTTAAGTTTAATAAACTGTGTAATTTTATTTTGATGTCCGCCTGTCAGAGAGCAATAATAAGCAACACTAAAGGATGTTAGCACCACGATACAATTATTCATAGATATGGTCTTTCCAGAGGGGAAGTTCATGCTCTTACGTTCTTTAAAAAAATACAATGACCCAAACATTTTAGCAAGTTTTGGCTATTTTTCTTTAATTTATTTAATGTTTATTATTTTTTATGAAAATATAGCTGATTACTTAACAAACACCATATAAATCCAAGTCTTACTGCAAATTTTTCGCATTTTTTTAATGACGGTGTTACGAATTTCTTGCCATACACAGTATGTTCGACAAGTTTTTTATATGTAAAAAATGCGAAAAACTGCCAACAATAAAATTGCCAAAAATCAGCGGTAAGTGCTAGGTACTTTAAATTTTTACTTAATTATACTAAAGTTTTAAATTTCTAAAGATGCTGATTAAAAAGTTAAAAATTTTGGTGAAAATTTGAAAAAATTTTCATAATATTTTCACAAAGTATGAAGTTTGGATTTAAATGGTATTTTTTAAGTAGTTAGCTATATTTTCATAAAAAAGAATAAGCATTAAATTAACTAAAGAAAAATAGCCATATTTTGGCCACCGTATACGTGCTTAAATAAAAATTATTGAAATCGGCCCCGTCTTTGAAGACTTTTCGGATTAGAAAAAATTGTCTTCCAATTGTGTATACATATGTAACACAGTTCCACATGAAAAATTTTCCCATTTATAATAGATTTTGGTCGCTAAATTTGTAAAAATGGAAACTAATATATGCAAATTTTAAGAAAATATTGCAAATAGCAAAATCGGCTATTTTTTTTTGCAAAGCGGCTAACAAATCGGCTGCCGGCTAAACCGAATTTTCTCCGGCTGTTTGCTGTCGCAACCGGCTAAATCTAGCCGGAAAACGCTAAAATGGCAACACTGTTTATACATTATATCTGCATTGTTCTAAAAAATTCAAATGTTTGAATAAATTTCTGTATAAGAATTATATTTAGGGCGTTGGAAGCAACATAAAATCTAGTCCTTTTTGGCAGTTCATCAAGTCTAGGAAGTCTGGTTCTGGAGTTCCATCTGCGGTCTCTGGAGAGGATAGATCCGCGCAAACTTTTTGGCGCTGACACACTAACTCCAGCGCCACTGTCGGAATCAGCACAGTGTGTTGGCGCAATTGCGCCTCTTCAGGCTAAAGCTCATTTCCTTTATTGCTGCACGCTGCACCAAAGTGAATTAATACAAGGTGATATCGGTTGAGAAAAAACCCAAGTATACCCAAGTTCAAAACCCAAAAATACAACAAACCCATCATTTTCACATTCAGAAGGACCGCGACGAATTCTAGCTGTGCTGCACATTTTACAAGAGACACTTCTATTTCGGGTGTTCTTTGCTGGTTCTTGGCGACACCCGGTGTTGTCAGTGTTCCGGGGTTGAACTAAGGTGAATTAATACAAGGTGGTATCGCTTGGGCAAAAACAAGCCAAGTTCAAAACCCAAAAATACAACAAACACATAATTTTCACATTCAGAAGGACCGCGGCTAATTTTAGCAACACCACCTTGTAAAAATTCGCCTTGTGCTGCACAGTTTACAAGTGACACTTCGCTTTTGTGTGTTCTTTGCTGGTTCTTTGCGCCGCCCGGTGTTGCTGGCGCCATTGCGTCACAGAGTTGTGAAAATCGGTATCGGCGCCAGTAACTCAGCTCTCGGTATCAGCGCAATGGCGCGGCGCCGCACTGTGTTACCCACGGCTAGATTGTGATTATTATGACTCCAATTCCTACTTATCTTTGAATGATAACTCACCTCTGAACTTCAGCCTTTTGAGCCTGTCGTTAGACCGTCCACCAAAGTGGATGTAGATAGTCTCCCCACTGTCCTACTATGTCCTGTTCTTTCTTTGCCTCTCAAATTAATCTTTAATAAATCGTTAACGTCTGCGGTCATTATTGACGACTGGAAACTGACGGATGTTACTTCAATTTACAAAAGTGGCAAAAAGTACGATGTTTCTAATTGCAGGCCGATTTCTAAACTTTCGACTGTATCTAAAGTTTTTGAAATCGTCATAAAGGAAAAAATTGTATTTTGCCACTCACAGTATAATTTATCCACAGCAGCATGGTTTTGTTACTGGTAGATCCACAGTCTCTAGTCTCGCCCTATTTAGTGAATACTGTATTGCGACGTTTTCAGCTGGGAACTAAGTAGACTGTATTTATACCGATTTCTCAAAAGCGTTCGATAAAGTATCGCATAAAATCTTATCTTATCATATTTAAGCAATATGTTACTGTTGATGGCATCTCTTCTAGGCCTTTCACTATATCATCTGGAGTTCCATAGGGAAGTGTCTTGGGCCCCCTTCTCTTCGTTTTATTTGCTCGTGCCCTTCGCGAACTAAATGAGATCTCTAATTCTGTTGAACTTGATCTTTCAGTTTCTAAATTAAGTTTTTCGTCACAATTAAACTTTTACTTTAAATAAATACAATTTTAAAACGGTACTTTAGTTATAAGTAGTCAGTAAAAACGTATGTTTCTTGAGTTATGAATGAAATAAAGAAGTCAGAGGCCAACGAAACCCAATTTCAACCCAAGGGCGGGGGTTGGCACCTGCTTTAAAGTTAAATCAGCTGGTTGCTACTGAAGTATCCAGCAGCTCAACACAGATTGCTACCACAGGTCGGGGGGCCGGCACAGCATATCCGCCCCTAAAAGCAGGCCTAATACGACAAGAAGGCGGCCATAAGAGTACTGGCTAAGATTGGGGACCTGCCAGTAGAGCACCTGCCGGAGGAACAGGCTAGGTCATTGGAATGGGCGAGGGGAGTAGTATCCAGCTTGGGCAAACCGGCCGGTACTGCTCCAAAGAGGAAGCGATCTGCTGAAAAAGCAGGTCACCAAGAAATTAAACTGTACATTACTGCGAAAAAATCCCATTTCGCAGTATCTCCATTTGAAAATAAAATTATTTTTAACAGTACATCATTTTTTGAAACAGTTTTCCAATAAAATAAAGGAATTCCTGATATTATGTGTACCGTTGTACACACCGAGACAAAATTATTCATTTAACAGAAGCCATGTAAACCCGAATTTCTCACTTTGTGCAAAGATTAGAAAAATGTCAAAAGAGACATTCTAGTTTGAAGTTGATTTTTGAAAATTTTTTTGTTGACGGCGCATAGTGTGCTCTTTGAACATTCCATGCGAATTAATCGTAGCGCTTTCGACAGAAGCAATATTTTGATATGAAACAAAATGGTTTTGAATGCTATATTATTCCCTCTCACGAAAAAATACCCACAATTACTTCTTGACTTTGAAAAAATTTGTCAAAGATAATGCGAAATCCACCGGATTTGTTCCAAAAATTTTTTTTTATGTATTATTATACTTATATTATAGAGTTTGAGATGAGAAACACGATTCCACTGTTTAAAAAACTAAAAAAAAATTGTAACCCTTCAATTAGAAAAATGCATTATGTATTGCATTTTTTTTAATTTGCATGCAGCTGTGCATCCGTCATACATTTTTATATCACTCGAACAACAAGTGCGTTTTAATGCTATTCAAGACCTTTAATTCGAACCAAGGTAGAAGTCTCTAGGTCCTTCGAGAGTCTTATCGAGTGTATTGTGCGAAAGTTAGTTAGTTAGAAAGAAAGTCAGTGTTATCCACCATAGATCAGATATTCACAATCCGCCAAATCTTGGAAAGATCCACGAGAATAGGATCAACAAACACCATCTATTTGTCGATTTCAACGCCGCTTTCGACAGCACGAAGAGAAGTTGTCTTTATGCCGCGATGTCTGAATTTGGTATCCCCGCGAAACTAATACGGCTGTGTAAAATGACGTTGAGAAATACCACCAGCTCCGTCAGAATAGTGAAGGACCTCTCCGAGCAGTTTGATACCAAACGAGGTTTCAGGTGACTTCCTTTCGATGGAGTGCAATAAGGCCCGCTTCGAAAAAGAAACTAAGCCCGCGGGCTTTATTGCCTTTTGCCGGTGGGCATTATTTCCCTTTTGATATGGCAATAACGCCCGCGGGCTTCATTTCCTAAAAAATGAAATAAAGCCCGCGGGCGTAATTTCATCTTTGTTGTGGCTCTTGTCTCCATTTTAGAATATGTACATCCAAAATCCCCTGTTCTAAATAAAGACTAACTAATATGATAACAGTGATCTAAATATTTGTTATCCTTTATTAACGAAGAAATTGAAATTAACAAATTTCAATGCATATATTTAATACATATGTATGCATGCATGTATGTACATGTGTATAAAAATTAAATAACTCAAAGCTTCAACAAAAAAAAAGAAACACGAAACAGTAAAAAGTTAAATAAATACTTTCGTCGATTGCCGAATAATTTGACGGCAAATTGGACACAAAATGCTTGTATTACCATTTAGATTAGTACGCCTACTGTGCACTGCAAAGCAATCTGTGCAAAGCTTAAAGTGATTGGCCGAGCTTCTACTCCGATTGGCGGCATGTGCCTTGATGTCACACAAACCTCTCAACCACGGCTGATTTATGTTATTCTGCTCTTCACTCATTGGTGTTGTTAACTAGGTATGCACAGCAGAGGTGCACGCAGTCGACGTCGCGGGCAAACTGCGAGCACGCGAGCGTACTAGGCGAGGTGAAGTGAGCTCTACGGAGATGGCATCGTATACATATTAACCACTACACACGTATTTTCAAGTAAAAATGCGTGTATGTATGTGTACTTTTGCGAGAACTGAGCCAGTGTGGCATCAGGCCACCAGAAANGTATATACATATCCATTTCCTCACGTTTTTATTAATAAATTAATTTCAATACATTTATAACAACGCAAAACATATTTAATTTACCTATTCCTATAGTATATACATACATACATAAGTACCTATGCATTCGGTGTGCTTAAATTAAAAAAGCATCACTAAATACCGCACCAAGCATTGAATTCCAATTATTTTGGCTTTTTGATTTCCCAAAAGCACTATATTTAGTGCAAAATGCACGACCTTGGCAACAGTGAGCTGAGCACATCCATGCTTAAACAGTGATGCCAGACCAAGTATTGAGTAAATGCGCTATGTATATTTTTCTTTTAAAGCAAAAGTTCTAATTGGCGAGGGTATTGATTATTGGTTCTTACATAGAATACTGATAAGATTCACAAACTTATCTTAGGACTTAATTAAAATAATCAGCATTATTTGTAGACGAATATATTTGTGTTCGTATGAAATCGTAGCTTATTTCGGGAGGCTGGCTTTAGTAAAATGTACCATTTCCTATATTCTTTAAACCACAAGGAATTTTTTTATGAAACTTTATACGAATATTGACTTGCTAGCATCGCCATTAACATTACCGTCTTTTACGTTTATTTTCCAAGAGTTCTTCAACGACTCGTTGCCAGTGAGTCTTTCGCAATCGTATGCTGCGAATGATTCATTATACTAAAGCCAGTCTTCCGACATAAACTTCTATTCTATACGAACGCAGATTGTATACTTCCTAATAGGCTTGTAAAATGCCCAATACCCAAATCCCTCGCATGAGTTATTATCGGTAAAAAATTGGGTACGCTCAAATCTGGCATCGCTGCAGCAAGTACAGCGCCAGTGAAACAGTGTTGATATTTTAAGTACAATTGTACTTTTTTCAGTACAATTAATTTTAAAATGTACAAAAGTACAATTTGCCGATTTTAAGAACAATTTCAACATCAAAAATACTTTTTGTACCAAACGCTCAAATCTCTTCTAGCACTTTGATTCTTAATCCGTTTACATTTAAGTAAATGGATATACCTATATTTCATATTTGCTGCAAAACGAAATTATGAATTGTAATTTTGAATATAAACGTGTTTGTGAACAGTAATATTAGTGATGTGCGTTATGGTGATTGCGATTTCTTATCACCGGCGGGTGAAATATCCCTCATCGCTATTTATTTTGAAAAAATCTTTGGAAATGCAATTTACCTAATGGCGATCCTGGAGAAATAGAAGTAATTGAGCAATTCGGGGGTTGAAAGTAAAAAAATGTATGTAAATTCCATGCGTTGAAATTATAAATTTCCCTTGAGGATTTCCATTTTATCGATAGTGATCTCATTTTATGTTCATTAATATGAACTGACCTATATAGTGTATTAATGTTTTATCATCATTGTCTTCATCTTTGACAAAATTACACGGTCACCCGGTATTTATTTTATTTTTTTAAATAATTTTAATTCTTTTTTTTATAAAATTGTAGCTCATTATCAAACAAAAACCTTGCAAATAAATCGGAACTTGAAAGAATGAAAAAAATCAACAAAGAGTCATAAAATTTTCACAGTTTTTGTTCAGAATTTGTAGACATGTTTTGGGTTAACAATTTTGTAGCCCATTCATTCTAGTATAATAAGGTGCAAGTTTGAAGTGTCTAGAAAATACCATTGATTTTTTGATTTTTTCTGTTTGCGGTGTTGCGCACTTTCTTCCATATAACGAACGTTCGCATTTTATGTTATATGGATGAATGCGCGTGTAGCGTTGTTGTTTTTTATTCCAATATTTTAAATTAAGCTTTATTTTATAGTTTTTCTTAGATAACGATAAATGATGTACACAAATTTCAGTATGGAAAAAAGTGCAACACCTTCAACGAAAAAATTTCTCAAAAATCTACGCGAATTGAATGTACTATCTCGATCATTTAAACATCTCGGACTCGCCCACCACTAAAAATGATTATTTAAATCTAAAGTATATATTAAATGATATTTAATATTTGCTTTAGAGATGAAATTTCGACAAATTTGTTTAAACAAAAAAGTTAAGCGCATATGCAGAATGTGGAAGCGAGATTCTTCTGCTTGCGTTTCTATGTTTTTATCATTTATCAGTTTAAGCACATACGATTAAATGTAAAAAAATATTTTTAATTGCGGATCCGAAAGAAATATTTATTAGTTGCATTGAGTTAGGCAAAAATAGTGCCGAAAATCAAGCGATTGTGCTGAAGGTGCCGGCTGCGTCCGAAAGGGCCGAAAATGGCACAATGCACACTCATTTTCCATCACTGTCACACGCACAATCTCACTAATCTGTTGACTTCGTTTTCCCTTTCCGATAACTTTTTGCTTCCGCGCTTGCCAAGCACCGCTGTGCAAAGCTTTGAACGCGCAGTCGCACGCGACACATATGTGCTGATTTGGGCATCCCTATTGTTAACGGTTGCCAGACGTACTGATTTTTAAACTTTTGTACTGATTTTATTCATTTCTTCAATCAGTACGCTGATTTTTCAAAATTTGTACTGATTTGTACGGAATTTTCAATTCAATCAAAATACTTTAGGATTATCTTAAAGTTTTTACATAACGTTGGAACTTCCTTAAACTGTACTGAAAAAAGTAAGAAGAAAATAATTTAATTATAGTTGACATGTTTCAGATAATGTTTGATATGCCCAAGAAAGTAATACAACAAAAAGATCATTTGTTTTATGGGCATATCGCCGGGTCGTTACCTACCAGTTGCGATAATATGATGGAGCTTAAATTATTTAAAAAGAAGGCTGATCTTGTTTTGTCGAGTGTTGTTAGTTATCTCGAAAATAACTTTCTTTTTAATAGCAACAAATTTGAACATTCGAATGGCTTTAGCCTATAACTTACAATTCTCTGTTTTACAATTTACTGACATTGTAAAAGAATTTTGCATACAGACATAGAGTTAGACACTCTTTTTAGCGAATTATTAGTCTTTCAAAAAATTTTCGTAGTTGAAAAAATTAATTTAAGCCATAAGGATATATATATGAAGTTCTTAAATAGTGGTAATTTTCCACAGTTTTAACAAATATGTAATTTTGTTTTTTTCAATACCACTCTCAAACGAAGCAACTGAGAGGATCTTGAGTATAAAGTTTGCTTCCTGGCGCAAAGAGAGAAACCGGCTTCTAATTAAATTTTTTGAAAGTGAACTTCAAATTAAAATTAGTTCTAAAATGAAATGTATAGAATTCTTTGACTATTTAAACACTGAAAATGGAAATGATCTCATTATTGCTATTCAAAAATGTCATAAATATATACATATGGCTTCTGTGTACAATGATGTGTACACTCATGATAAAATGAATAACACTTATCTTTTATGAACTATATTTTATTTATATATCAAAATATTGTTAAAAACAAGCTTTCTGGCGTTTTAAAGTATTATCTATTACTTACATTCATAATTTTGCTTTGAATAAAAATGTACTAAAAAGTTCTGATTTTTTTAGCATGAAAAAGCCTAACGTTCTGATTTCGCGCATTAAAAATCCGGCAACCCTAGTGTTGTTTGCGAAAATTTTAAGTCGCCTTCTCAGTTAAAATAACAACATCACAACAGTATTTCTGCGGCGTGGGTACACAAACAACCCCAACTCCTCATCGTATATTCATAGAGAGCATTTAAATAATGTAAGTATATAAACAAATGAATTTTCCGGCGTAATAGCGAGGGGGGGCGTGGAGCGAGCCTATTGGCGCTCAACTGCTGCGGTCCGCGTTTGCCCGCCACCACTGAAAAACCTAAACGCTGAAAACAAATATGCGCATCGCATTGAATGCTAAAACAGTAACAATTTACCTTTAATTTCCAATAATTCGCTTATCAGTTATTGGCAAAAACCCCGTTCGATTTTATGCGTATACTGCAGAAGGGAATTTAACGCAGAACTACACTGTATGCAAAAATAGAGATCAATTCGTTTAAAATACATTCAATTTTATGCAAATGTATGCCTGTATACATAATTTGAATGTTTCAGTAAAATAAAGCCAGAGAAAATACTACTCACGGGCTTTATTTCCTTTTTTATGAAATAAATCAAGCGGCCGTTTTTTTCTTTTAATAGGGAAATAAAGCCCGAGGCCATTATTGATCTTTCGCTAAGGTCAAGGCCCGCGGGCTTTATTGTCTTTTATTGGTGGGCGCTATTTCCCCTTCGAAACGGAAATAACGCCCATGGACTTTATTTCTCTTTTTTTGGGAAATAAAGCCCATAGGCGTTATTTCCGCGGGCCTTATTGCACTCCACCCTTCCTTTTATGTGATTTCTTTAATCTGATGTTGGAGAAGATAATAAGAGCCGTAGAACTAAACCGCTCAGGCACAATACTTTACAAGAGCGTACAATTGCTGGTGTATGCCGACGACTTCGATATTATCGGTAAAAACAAAGGCCTTCTCGGTATTGGATAGAGAAGCAAAGCGAATCTCCTGTCATCACACAAACAGTCAGACCATACGCGTCTTGGCACATACGTCATTGTTGATNCCAACGGAGAATCACTCTTGCCAACAAGTGCTACTTTGGGCTGAGTAGGCAATTGAGAAGTAAAGTCCTCTCTCGTCGTACAAAGATCACACTCTATAAGTCACTCATCATGCCTCTGCATGTTTGTGGCGCGGAGGCATGGACAATGAAAACATCTGATGAAGCGGCTCTTGGAGTTTTCGAGAGAAAGATTGTGCGAAAGATTTACGGACCTGCACGCGTTGGCGATGGCGAATACTGCAGACGATTTAACGATGAGCTGTATGAGCTTTACAACGATATAGACATAGGCAGCGAATTAAAATTCAGCGGCTCCGCTGGCTTGGCCATGTCGTTCGAATGGACAGAAACGCTCCTGCTTTGAAAGTATTCAAAGACCTGATGGAGAAGGACTTAGCTTCACTTGGCATTTCCAATTGGGGTCAGTTACCACAGAAGAGAAATGACTGGCGTACTGTTTTGGACTCGGCCAAAATCGCTTACATCGCTTAATCGGTTACAGCGCCAATAAAGAAGAAGAAACATACAACACATTTTTTTTAACAAATCCGGTGGACTTTGCATGTTTTTTTCGAAGAACACTATTTTTGAAATTTTTTTCAAGGTCAAGGAGTAATTGTGGGTCAATGGCAGGATCTTTCCGTGAAAGGGAATAACATTAGCTTTCAAAACAATTTTGTTTCATATCAAAATGTTGCTTCTGTCGAAAGCACACTGTGCTTCGTAACGAATTGTCTTTCATACAAAGTTACTGTGTTCGAAAATTTGTTTTGTAAGGAAGCAAATAATAACACCGTCGGCAAAAAATTAACCAAAAATCAGCGCGAACTCTTAGCATATTATCAAATATTATTAATAAGCTGGGCCAAAAAGTTTAAGCTTTTGCTTGAAATTGCTTATTCAGGGTTTCCAAGCTTAATTTTAACGATCAGGCATATTTTGCTTATTTCAATGTATAAAGCTAAGAAATAAATTGCTATGCAATATTTCGTGTGTGTGAATAGTAGTGTCCAAGGCGTTTTGACATCTGATATTCTACAGCCTGCTGTCTCACTTTTCCTTACGAAATAATGGAACGGGTATATATTTCTGCTGAAACAAGGATGTCTTGTACTCTTCGCAAAAAAACTTTAGCAAACCATAGCGGAAAGCGTAGAAAATTTCTTAAGAACTTCGTACGGCTTAAGAAAATTTGGCTCAATAAATTTTTTCTTGACTATTTCTTGGGCCTTTTTTATTCGCCAACTAAATAAATGTTTACAAATAATAACATAAGAACAGATTTAGTTTCTATTAACCTGTAACTTCAATTGCATTTCTGCTTGGATACAAAAATTTAAAAACAATGGTTCGTCTCTACGGGAAGACATTGGTGCTATTGAAGAGATTTATATAATTTATCTCAAATGGAGAATAACGAATATCTAAAAAAATTTAAACGACCAACGCAGATCTTCATTATTTGAGAATATCAAGCAACACTTGTATGTCCATTAGAATTTTTCAATCCTTGAAATAAACTGAATAAAAGACAAAACTTTAAACTGTACTTATTTTTTTTTGTTTTGCAAGCATATTTGCCAATGTTTTAGTGCTTATCTACGCGCTTAAAATGGATTTTTTCGTGCTTATTTTCTTCGGCCCTGTTAATAAGCTACAAAACTGCGTACTTGGAATTATACTAAAAATTATAAATACAAAGTTTGTTGTGATTTTTTTTTTAATTTCTCTACAAGTTTTGAATGTAGAAGGATAGTGCTAAGTATTTTATAATTAACTAGACTTTACTCAAAAATCAATAAGCATTAAACAAACGAAAGGAAAATAGTCAAAACTGGTAAAGACGTCGTGTCCCGCTGGCAAATAAAAAATCATTCCGAACAAACTATATCGAAATATACGCATTTTTTCCATAGATAAGTGCAGAAGTGTTTATTACACAAGTTTTTGTTAAAAATTTTCGTCCACGAGGCGCAGAAATTGTTTAAATGTTGAATTGTTCATAATAAAATTATTGAAATGCAAAAAAAAGGTCTTTTTGTAACGGAAATAATTTTATTGTATAGTTTAATGTTTTTTGAATCTGCACCCACATTTTTTTTCATTCGGACACTTACTTTCAAAGAAAAATAAAAATTTCCAAAACACTGCAAAAATTTTCAATTGTTGATTAAAAAAAAACTACTTGGAATATTGCAACAAAATTTACACAGTGTACTTTTCGACTACAAAACTCTGTGATCATTAATCATGAATATCATTAAAAATATTAGTCTTGGTAAATTCGGGGCCCACTTGAGGAAGCCTTATCCATTACAAATGAAAATCAGTAAGCATTTTAGGACACAATGAAACATATTTGATACGAACCTTAAATAAATAAATTCATTAAAGAAGAAAGATTTTTATGAATTAAAAGAACTTCTCCAAAAAGCCTTCTGAAGTACGTCCTACAAATGCCCTCCTCTTTGTGTAGCGAAAGCAGAAGCCTTCAATTTTGTTTGAATAAATAGAGTAAAAGGTCTGAAATTTTAAGAAGAAGCAATTGCTTATTTTTATTCATACAACCGATTGTTCAACATGTTAGAAACAACTTTTCGTTATCGATTTTCGATTACTAATAACAGAAATATTAACCATTTTTCATGGCAAAAATATGCCAAAAATTCGCCATCAAACACATTTTGCACCGTTGAAGGGCAACATTTTTCGGAAGAAACAAACCTGTTCAAAAAACGGAATTATGCTTAACTGTCAGTGATAGCCCGAACACAATGAAAACGACGAGCTACGGACCACAGCTGTCAAATTATTTTTCCACGTATTCTTATGTAGATAACTATTTTGGCGACGGCAGGGCTACGCGACGACTGTGGTTGTGGCCAGATTAGACCTATTTCTATTTTTCCAGCGACAGGTAAGGTTCTTCCTTTTGTTATGTCAAACTCATACAAATTCATAATGTCGCTGCCGCGTTCAAAAAATGCCATGTTGCCATCTACAAAGCGTTTAGATAATGAAGATAACATATTGGAAGCTGTGGCCCGTAGCTCGTCATTTTCAATGTGTTCAGAGCTTTACTATTAATATCGCTATCCTTATTTAGTGGAATTTGCAAAAATAGTGAGCCTTTTTTTAAATTTTGTTAAATGGCACTTTCAAATTATAGACAGATAACTACTCGTTGTATTACATAGCAACAACACACACACAAGATATTAGTTCATGGCGGCGAGATTGTAAAATATTTTAGCCTTCGCATTGAAGTCCTCTCCAAAGATGCTTTAGAAGCAAGACATAAGGAGTTTAGGAAATGCCCTTTGGGAAACACCAGATAATTTTCACGAAAAACATGCATTGAAAACATTTTTTCGCAATTAATAATAAGATAAGAAACAAATATCCAAAACAGTACGGGAACAGGAAATTTGCAGAAACTTGCAAGTTAGACGAACAGCTGATATAATTTTTGTTAACATTCAAAAGTGTAAAATTTAAAACATACGAAAACTCTTCACAAAGTGTTATCCTGACACAGTTTATTAATTAAACAAATAACTACTTACTTCTTACAAGTTTAATTAGTCGCATTTTGCCATTACAAGCTTTTATTTAACTTGGTCATCCCGCGGAAATTTCCAGTCGATTTTAAACTAACTTCCCGACAAGCTAGAGACTTGAAATTTTCAGCATAGTTCCAGAGCGTAATTTGCCAAAGAACGTAAAACCACTATAAAATTGTTAAAGCTGCCGGCGGTAGTAAATAAGAAGTATAGTTGCAGGCGCTAGTAAGAAATACCGGAAATCAACTTCAACAGTGTTTAAAATTTAACTTAAACTTTAAATTGCCAAACTGTTAGGGTCTGATTATGTATACTTCGCATAACTTCGCATAAACTTCAAACTGTAATTTCGTATGTACTTTGTATATATTTAGTATGTATTCCATTACCCTGAAGTTAGCAGAACTTTTAAAAACTTAGCGATCTTTTGAGGTTAGATTTTGCTTCACATTTTCTCAAGTTACATTTTTATGCATTGGTACAAATCGTTGAGCGAAGTTATGCGAAGTATGCATAATCAGACCTTTAAGCTTTAAGCACTTCTGTTAAGAATTATATTAGGTTCTTGNACCAGCAACAAATTCTCGGACTAAAACTGGTAACTTCTGACAGAGAGAGAACCGTATTTACTCTCTTTTTTGTCCTCTCAATAGTCAGAGAACCGAGTACGGGATCGATTTCCAGTAAAATCTGACTGGTTCTGACTAGTCCGGACTCGTACGGGATCGCAACTAAAAATGGATAAAGTGCCAAAGTGCATATCAGCTGTTTTGTGTTTACATGTTGCCTGTTTCTAGTGATGTGCTGAGTCAATACTTTTAAGTGTTGACCGATATTCGGTACCGATTTAAAAAGTATCCAATACTCTCGATACTCGGTACCGAAACATTTAGGTTTCGAATAAAAGCGCAAATAGGACAAAAATATGGAAGAAACGGTTCAGGAGACTCGCCTATAAAAAACCGAATGTAGGAGCCAATAGAGCTTTTAATATGGATTCAAATAAAAAGATGTATATATGTCGGTTCTAGGCCATAATGCAGAGACACTCTTACTTGTTTGAAGCATTTTTGTTCCAGCTGAATCGGACGATATCCTTTTTGTAGGCCTGGGGGCAGATTCTTTGACCAGTTAGCGACAATTTTCGAATCGGCATCGGTTTTGTTGACGTATGATATGAAATATTTTTACGTCAACAAGTGCGATATCGATCTGAAACTTGTCGCTAACTGGTTACAGAATCTCCCCCCTGAAACGCTTCTTCATCCGTAAAAGCATTTTTCTTGAACCTTGGATCAACTAAGATTAAAACTGTCAAAATAATATTTCTCTGTTGCGATAAGTTCAAGTGTTTTAGCCGATATCATATAAATTAGTAATTAAAGTTTTTTCTAAATTTGAAATGCATATAATGGCGAAGGTTTAATGTAAAGAATCGGTATCGGGTACCGAAAAATAAGTATTGGTTACCGAAAACTTTTTTAAGTACTGGGTACCGAAAATTCAGCACATCACTAGCTGTCTCATAAATTCTGGGCACGAAATGTAGTTTTTTGCGTTCCCGTACTTCTGGATTATGTTCCACTTTGGAGAGCAAACTTTTCGCTTATTCTCTAATTAATAATGGAAATACAGAGACACAATAAAAGCCGCGATTAATTCATATGCATGCATCTTAAAAGTGTACATACATAGGTACTTCTACTATCGCCCAGGCGAAACAATTTCAGTTAGTACGATCAGGGTTGCCAACTATACTTAGCTATGAAGTGCCATATTGAGGATAAAACAGTGCCAAATAGAAAAATAAAAGTGCCAAAAAAGCTGTCTTTCTTTTTATTTCTTCTTATTTAGCATTAAAAATACAGACACATTTCTAAAACAAATGTCTAATGCAAGGTAAGATAAACCAGTTGTATACACTATAGAAATTAGAAAATTTTAGTTGACAAAAAGAAGTACACGCAAAGGATTTCACAAAAATGAATTGAAATGTTATTATTTTTCAAAAGAGCCAAATTGAAAAATTAAGTGCCATTTGAAGTGAAATACGGCCAAAAATGGCACGGTTTGAGCAAAGTTGGCAGCCCTGTGTACGATGTGTTTCTTCTGAATACTGTTAAGGCGATGTGGACAATGCTGCATAGTCGTGTGCCATGGGATGGTAAAGTTAAACGGAAAATAATTGTCTATAATTAACATANAATTCATTTTAGTGCAGTTTTGACAAAATTTTCTTGCTAAAAAATCTTTTGTTACACTATTTTATTCNAGCTGTCTCATAAATTCTGGGCACGAAATGTAGTTTTTTGCGTTCCCGTACTTCTGGATTATGTTCCACTTTGGAGAGCAAACTTTTCGCTTATTCTCTAATTAATAATGGAAATACAGAGACACAATAAAAGCCGCGATTAATTCATATGCATGCATCTTAAAAGTGTACATACATAGGTACTTCTACTATCGCCCAGGCGAAACAATTTCAGTTAGTACGATCAGGGTTGCCAACTATACTTAGCTATGAAGTGCCATATTGAGGATAAAACAGTGCCAAATAGAAAAATAAAAGTGCCAAAAAAGCTGTCTTTCTTTTTATTTCTTCTTATTTAGCATTAAAAATACAGACACATTTCTAAAACAAATGTCTAATGCAAGGTAAGATAAACCAGTTGTATACACTATAGAAATTAGAAAATTTTAGTTGACAAAAAGAAGTACACGCAAAGGATTTCACAAAAATGAATTGAAATGTTATTATTTTTCAAAAGAGCCAAATTGAAAAATTAAGTGCCATTTGAAGTGAAATACGGCCAAAAATGGCACGGTTTGAGCAAAGTTGGCAGCCCTGTGTACGATGTGTTTCTTCTGAATACTGTTAAGGCGATGTGGACAATGCTGCATAGTCGTGTGCCATGGGATGGTAAAGTTAAACGGAAAATAATTGTCTATAATTAACATACCGAAGTGGTCAAAAGGCTTACGCCCAATTTCAGATGGCCTATTCATTTTCAGATCATACATTTAATCTGAACTTAAATGGCCAATATTGGGTATTTAAATATGAGATATGCAACCTTGGGTTTGTACCAAACAACCAAGATTGATTGGTAGGTTGTTTAATTAATCCCACCAAATCCCACCAAAAAACAATCAGCTGTCCAGCACAAAATGTAAACAAACAAGCAAATGCAACAACAATTTCAAGGAACAAGCAGCAAAATAAAATCTTTATAAGAGCTTCGTTTTTAAAAAAGTTTGTCGAGAGAATAGCAAACCGGATTAAATATCTGCATACATACATATCCATACATACCTAACCAATTATGCATGTGCGCTGAATTCGCCGACAAGCTTTTTTAAAAACGAAGTAAATTAGTACAAATTGTTAGTAATTTTCATTAGAGTTTGAGTAACTCCTTTCACTAAATGGCTTCTAGTAACTTTAACGAGACCTTAACTTATTTTATTATATTAATTTTAGTGCAGTTTTGACAAAATTTTCTTGCTAAAAAATCTTTTGTTACACTATTTTATTCCTTTGATTCTTTTTAAAAAATATTTTTTTTTACATAATTTTTTTTTTTTTAACTTCCAAACCATCAAATTCAATTTTGTGATTTGCGTAAATTCCAACCAGCTGTTTCCTGCTGGCAAATTGCTGTTGGCAAAAATTTTTCCAGCAGAAACCAGCAGCTTCCCCTCAATATGAAATGTCACTTTGCTCTCTCAATTTCCGCTACTTTGCAAGTTTTTTGCGTACGCGAACGCAAAAACCTGAAAGTTTTGGTTAACTTTGAACAATTAACAGGTACACGAACGCCACTATAATTACCTAATTTTAAAGTTTTAACATCCCATTGGAGTAGTGCAAACCCATTTCAATTATGTAATAATTGAAATACTGGCAATACTGGATTTAAATAAACGACATTCAGCAACAAGCGTTCAAGACTACCAACAATTTTATAACGACTCCAAGTTTAAAATGGATTCACTGTGTACATATGTGGTTTTCTGAATTATTTAATTTTAATATTTAGTTTTAACTTTCAGTGACGAATCGCATGCAATTAATTGATAAAATATACTTTTTTTGAATTATTAAAAATTAAAATTTTATGTACATTACTTATTAAAGGCAGGTATTAACTTCTTTTATAAATTTTCAAAAAGTAGTCGACTATCAGAGACGATTAATCGATTTTAAGAATCGAAAACCTGAAAGTCGATCCTGAAGTCAAGAATCGATTCTGCGTCCGCCTTTTCCATCCCTAATAATAACTCAATTTTATCAGAAATTGCTTCTTCGAATTTTAATTTTAGCGAATCTTCGTCAGACGAACTAGAATAAGTTTGTTTTTATTGAATGTATATACGCCTATACGTATGTTTTTGTTATTGGATTAATAAAATGTATATGTATAAATTTGACGCTCGTTTTTTATTCAAATTGCTCATTTTGGACTAAAATAACATTTAAAAATTTGAGGTTATGCTACGATATGTGTTGACTTAGGCTGATTGGTCCCATTTTAATAATAGGTATCCATTATATTTGCCTAGATTAAATTTTTGTTATTATATCTCAAATATTGCGGAAGTCGGAGACATTTTTCTTTTCTGCATATATGGAAACGCCCACTTTCCATTGGCAGATTTGGTAAATGTTTTTGGTATTCCTTAATATTTCCCTAAGTATTACCTATGCCAAATTTCATTGCTTTGCGTGGGCGCATCTTATTTTTGGCCGCAATATGCGATTTTATCGTAAGCGACAATTATCAAAAAAAAAATTTTTTTGTTTCAATTAGGTTACAAATACTAGACTTTGAATATGTACCCTTACCATCATGTATAGCCAATATATGATGCTAAGGAACAAATCCCAGCTGCGACCAATCGCCCCCTTACAGGTACCGTTGCTTCCTTAAGTACTACGCTTAGATATTTTGCGGGCTCCTCTAGCTTCAAGAACGTGCCGCCTATGGTAGGGAGCTGAAGTGAGGATATTTTATACTTCTTGGTAAAGAGCACCAGGTCAGTTTTGTCTGGGCTAATAGGCTAATACCCAAGCCTTTCTCCTGGATTGATCTTTCAATTAACCTTAGTCTGTCCTGCATGCTCGAAATTTTAACTTATTTATTTTAACCTTATTTGACAAGTTGACCCCAATTGTCCCTCCCGAACCAAAATTTTGTATCCGCCACAGACTGTATGGGCGGCTCAGCTAAGCTCCCGCACCACGCCAAGGTGCCTGCCACATCACAAAGTGCTTCAAAACTGGAATTTAATGTTCCTAATTAACTGAAGCTTTAATTTTTCAATCAATTTGATTAATTTTCTTGTAATGAAGGCTTGTAAAATTAGAAAGAGACAAATTGAAGCCATTTTTTTTTATATGTTTATATTAAATTTTTTAGTGCAAAGTGTGCAAAAAGTAGCAATTTTGAAGAAAATCGATTCTCCAGTTCTTGTTAATAAATTTCACATAATAAAAACTAGTTGAAAACAATTGAATGGTTTCCCCGAAACGAAACAAAACTCACAAGAAAAATTTGAAATGTTATAAAAAAAATTTAACTGAAAGCATTATTACAACGCTTTTATCAACTTGCAATGTTGTTGTCCAGACCACTATTTATACACCGGCGGAACGTAATAGGCAGCAAAGATTCCAGTTGAAATAATGAAATCTTTATTCAAATATTTTAATAAAGAGCTAAATACAAGTGTAGTTGGTCTTTCAGAATACCTTGGCAAATATGTATTCGCTTGGTGGATAAAAGCTGGAGTATGGTGGCTGGAACAATCCTCTTCCTTCAGATCTCGCAAAAGAAGTATAGGCCCGTCAGAATGGGTACTTGTACGCCAATAACGGAAAAGTATGCGAAGGAAGTGGCGTACGTGCAGTTGAGATACGTCACAATGAAGGTGTTGCGTCTGCAAACAAAAATCAGCTATTCCTTATGACCGCGTACTTGGGGTTTACACAAGTAAATTTTTCAGATACAATAGCAAAACATTCACACTTTGTTCACTAATCTATTCACACTTCTCTTGATGTCCTCGTCACTTTCTCTGGCTTTTGGAAGACAATTTATTATCCGGATGGCTACTTTACTCAAACAATATGACAATTAATGCTTATTCTCGTTTATCTTGACTTGTGTAAACGCGAGGTTATACAACTGTCAGCAGTGACGGACTTACGTGCGTCAAAAGTTGAGTATTGGCCAACGTTCGTTGGGTCCGTCGACGCAAGGGTTGCCAATCTGACGCTCTCTATGCAAACACACACAGTCTACTCAACTGTCAGTTTCATCCTTGAGCGTCACGTACGTAAAGTACTCATTCTGACGGGGCCATAAGTGACCGTTTTTCTATTTCCTAACGTTAACCTATCGAACTGTTTCTTAAGTCAAGGGAAATTTCACTTACAGAACCGTTCGACAGTGTTAACATAATGTTAAGCCTTAGGGTGGGACAAAAATTGGCACATTTAGGCTTAAGGCCTAAACAACTATAAATATAGCAAAGGTATTTATGGCAAACCTAGTCTAGATATCATCCTCAGTAATTTTTTTAGCATTCCTTAATATTTCCCTAAGTAATAGTTAATACTTACCGAATATCATTGCTTTACGTTGGCACATCCTATTTTTGGCCGCAATATGCGATTTTATCGTAAGCTACAAATTATCAAAAAAAAAATTTTGTTGCAATTAGGTTACAAATACAAGTTAGAACGTCCTACAAAATCATACACTTTGAATATGTACCGTTACGGAAAAAAAAATTATGAATTTTATCGTTTGCTTTGTTTACACTTTTGCATTCCTACATTTTTATCGTAAGCGACACTGTGTGTATAGTACTTTATTGTAAACAACAGTTTGAACTGTATGTAGTATTAACCGAAGTTCTATCGGCACTTGCTTCTTTCGTGCAGCGTGGTTGGTCTAGTGGGGTAGTTTTTGAAACTCTTTTTTTTGCCAAGGGGTTATAAGATTTAAAAGCATATCAGAAAGATGAAAACCAGACACCTAACGGGGATTATATTCCTATTGTATGCACTGGTATAGAAAAAATTGCAACTGAATTCGAAATTGCCATCTTAACACTCGCTGATTCGGCCATATGGATTCACACTTTTGAAATTATTTCATTTTGCCTTTGATTTCCTTTCAAATTCTTATAAGATTTTGATTTTATCACTTTTAATAGTGTTGGGCAGTATCGATACGAACAGTACTCAGAACTCGACTCTCAAAAGGATCGACCGAAGCCGATTTTGAAAAGTATCGATACTGAGTACTCCAAAGTAGCATTCAATCGACGTTGTTTGGTATTAATATATTAATTTGAATAAAGTCCTGCCAGCTAGTGAGATTTCTACACTAAGCATTGAAATATTACCAACATATGTATATTTAAAGAAAGTACTCGATTCTCAAAAGTACTCGATACTCCCAGCACTAACTTTTACTTACTATAACTTTTGCACTTCAGCCTTCAATTTATAAAATTTGAGCTTTAACACTGCATTTACGAAGAAAACTTGTGGACAGTGTTTCCGTTGCTACTCAAAGTATCGTTAGGGAATACTCGATTCTAATTGTACTCGAAAGTATTTACTCAGACGAGAAATTTTAGTTCAACGACCGTATATAACAAACATACAGTGGAGAAAGGCTTATGAAGAGCGGAAAAATGACTTTTGATATCTGAAACAGGAGTTGTTAAGTACTGAGAAAACTAATCGCTTACTTGTGTTCGATTCTTCTGTTTCAAAACGAATTCTAGACGATGCTGACGAAAATCACACGCTTGCTCCACATCCTGCGCTAATTACGACTTTTGTTTTCCATTTTCAAGCGTTCTTTTAGTTTTAAGCCTAGCAAAATCAAGTGGTTAATCTTTTTTTTTCAAAAACTACAACACAGACCTATTTTCAGTTGATTTTCCCAAATATAGCAGACAAGTAAATCAAATAAAACACCTCTTTGAGGTAAAATTTTCGAGTGACGAAAGCTGAACTAGAAACACAAAATTTATGATATCAATTTCGTAACGAAAATTATACGCATTTTTTAACTGCCTTGGAAACGTAGGGAAAATCTAAATTTTATTTTTGATGCAGAAATATTCCTAGGGCATCTAGATCAGTGCTGTGCAACCGGTAGTTCGCGGGCGCCTAGTAGCTCGCGACCTGTATTTTAGGCGCCCCAAACAAAGAGATGGACAGAAGAATGCTCTGAGGCGAACTACACCATTTCCGGTTGTAAATGCGAAAGTATCAATTGAAAATTAGAATCGTCAATTGTAAATGCGAAAGTGTCAATTGAAAATGAAAATCATCAATTGTAAATTAGAAAGCTTCAATTCAAAATTTGAATAGCTATCTGTAAATGCGATTAGGCAATTGTAAATCAAAATATTTCTGAAATCCGAAGACATTAATGAAGAAATTCTCAATGACCATGTAGATAAGGCTCTCCGACTTGGCATTTTTAAATGATATAAATGCAAAACTAAATAATCTCAATAATGGTTTTCAGAAACTATGACTGCAATCTCAGCGTTTGTGGTTGGAAAAAAACATACGAAAGAGGCTCTTGGCAGAGAAAAACTGATAGCTTTTATTGTCGTTTTCTCTTGTTTTGAACTCGGAAATTCCTGCGGGGTACAATCCAGCTTATTACGTGGAAAAATGTCTTCAGTTACGATCGAGTACGACAAGCGATGCAAGAATACAAATGCAAAAATTCGTAACTAACAGTTTTTTTTGCGTCAAACGATGTGGGGACTTTTAATTCGACGAAATGCGCCATAATCAATCAAAAAGTGAATTTTGAGTTTTTTGTTAGTTACGGCCCTTTGCAGATTTTTGTATTTTAGATGACGAATTGTTCTCTATGGGGAATGTGTTATCTTTTTCCAAAAAATCGATTTAGGAATCATAATGGAAACACTGCTATATCAATTAAAAGGAAATTTTTGTTGTCACAATATGTGTATAAATTTTCTTAATAAATAAAGGTTTTTGAAGGCATCAATCAAGACTGAAGTTAATTTAGGCGGTGCTCGCAAATCATAGCATCGGTGCGAACTCGTTTGGACACCACTGATCTAGATTACGGTGACCTTATTATCCAACGTAAAATAAAGGACATTTTTCTTTCAAAATGATTTAGGAAAATATTTACCAGTTAACTAACCAATTCCGAAAAATGAAGCCAAAGTCCTTTTCAAGGACTTCGCCATCCTTTGCTGCCAAAATGCGTTTACCATAATTCATACTGCACGCCGAAGCCGGCACACAATGGTTCAAAATTGGAATTTAATGTTCATAACTCACCGTAGTTAGTCTTCATTTTTGAACCAATTTTTACTAAAAACCAAAAAAAAGTAATTTATTTCGGTGAACATTTTTTATAACATTTCAAACATTTTTTTTTTGTAATTTTTTCGTTTTGGGGAATTATGCAATTGTTTTTGATTAGTTNTTTTTTTTTTGTAATTTTTTCGTTTTTGGGAATTATGCAATTGTTTTTGATTAGTTTTTGTTATGTAACATTTATTAACTGGAAAAGAAGAATACATTTTCTTCAAAATTTCCACTTCTCTGCATTTTGCACAGACAAAAATTAATATAATCAAGTAAAAATTTACAGATTAGGCTCAACTGGTCTCTTGCAAATATTATAAGCTTTTATAAAAAAATGATCAAATTAAGTGAAAACAATGAAGGCTCCAGTGAATTACGACCACTAAATGCCAGTTTTAAACCACTGTGCAGCAGGGGGTTCATTGTTCTCTTTCAGTGGAACTGGAAATTCAGCGTGCAACACGATCCTGGGCACAACTTTCCCTGTGCTCTATAGATTGTGAAAAGATAAC
>NW_016160266.1:15094-28087 GCF_001687245.7 Rhagoletis zephyria | reverse complement strand
AAAGCTAATTTATTGAAAATTGATCCTTGCAACTATTCTTTACCAAGAAATACGCTTATGATAAAATTTTGGAAAATAGGCTTGGCACCGCCCACTTATGATCACATATATGTAATATTTACTGATTTATCGAAGATTTTGTATTTCTCCCAATTACCGTTATATGGGATGTGGGCGTGGTTATTGTCCAATTTTGAAAATGTTCGGTCATTTCGTATGCTGTAGCAAGGCTAACAACTGCGCTAACTTTCGAAGAAATTGGTGTAGCGGTTACCAAGATAACACATGTAACCATAAGTGGGCGTGGCTACGCCCATTTTGCATAAATTTGTAATATTCTTATTTTTCGTTTAAAAATTATTGTAAAGACGGACGGACGGACGGACAGACAGGCACAGCTTAATCGATTTCTCTTTTCATTCTGATCATTTATGTATACATTTGTCTATATCTATCTCGATTTGTTTTGCCTGTTACAAACAACCATTATGTGAAACAAGTAAGAAAGTCTAAGTTCGGGCGGAGCCGAACATTAAATACCCGGCGCAAGTATTAAATATATGTTTTCCACCTTTCCGAAAGCTACCGCTACATGATAAGCCGGGGTGTATACATTTTAAGTAAATTAGCGTCCTTAAATTTCGAAATATTGAAATTTCAAGCATATCTGAAATTTACCGTTATATGAAAAGCGGCCTCAATTTTAGTCCGATTTCAACAATTTTCAACGGTTTGCTTTTATGTGGCAAGCACAATAACCATACCGAGCTTGGTACAAATTGCTAGAACGGTTAGCGAGATACATATATGTGATCATAAGTGGGCGGTGCTACGCCCATTTTCCAAAATTTTGTCATAAACGTATTTCTTGGTAAAGAATTGTTGCAATCATCAATTTTGAATAAATTAGCTTCAATATTTACTGATTTATCGAAGATTTTGTATTTCTCGAAATTACCGTTATATGGGATGTGGGCGTGGTTATTGTCCGATTTTAGAAATTTTCGGCCAGTTGGTATGCTGTACCAGGACCAACAACTGTGCCAAGTTTGGAAGAAATTGGTGCAAGCGGTTACCAAGATAACACATGTAACCATAAGTGGGCGTGGCTACGCCCATTTTGCATAAATTTGTAATATTCTTATTTTTCGTTTAAAAATTATTGTAAAGACGGACGGACGGACGGACAGACAGGCACAGCTTAATCGATTTCTCTTTTCATTCTGATCATTTATGTATACATTTGTCTATATCTATCTCGATTCGTTTTGCCTGTTACAAACAACCGTTATGTGAACAAAGTTATAATACCCTTGTGCACAAGTGCGCTCGGGTATAAAAAGGTATAATACCCTTCTGCACAAGTGCGCTCGGGTATAAAAATAAATATGTAATCCTTTTAGAAAGCTAGCATTCAATACCGTTGTTGTCTATTTAAATCCAAATCAATTTTTACACTGTTCGGGGGAGAATTAAAAGAAACCTTTCAATATCGTTAATTTTAATCGCCAAAAATATCCAAAAGAATAGCCGTTGCGCCTAACAACATGCAACATCTAGTTACAGCCAGATTTGGCTGATTACACATTAGCTTTCGCTTTTCCGGCTGCTCCAGTAATTATAATTAGAGCGTAAAAATAGGTTACTCTCTCACAAGTGTCAAAAATTTGTCAATTCGTGCCGAAATTGGCCAGAGCGTGACGAACGTAAAAAACCACATTACATACCCGGAATCAACACATCAGCTCTAAGCAATGATTTTATGCGTATTTATCTTATATGGCTAATAAAATCAGCAAATATCTACGTTTCTGAAACTTAGTGTTATTTCCCATTTTTGTATTTTACAAAATTTGTTTTCGGATATAAGCAAACAACAACTGTTATTTCAAATTGACTTCTTGCACATTTCTGCTCGGAAAAAAAGTCCAGGTTGTTTCAGGCACGAAGAAGAAGACATTTACGATCCAAAAGTGGAAGGTATTCGCTCTCTATTTCCCATTTTGCTAGCGTCAGGAACGCTTTCCGGGCTTTTTTGGGCAACCGCGGGATCCCGCGGGCTCGTGTAGAACAAACCTATTGTATCTACTACTTTTTAAGTTGTGTACTTTTAGACCCTACTGCTTTTCACTTAGCGTGCCGATTGTCCGAATTCCACTCCTGTTCACCTACCAAAACTTTATGATCGCAGGGTAAAGGCCATAGCATGCGTATTGGAATGCGTGCCTTTTTACATTTACGCTTAGAAATCAAAATTTATACAACTTTCACTCTGTACAAACATGGTACAATAAAAACAGGTAGAAGCCAATTTGACGCCAAACCTACAAAAGTCAAAGTTTTAGGGAGAGTTAAAATAAAAATGAGCGTGTGTAAGGAAAAAAAAATTACATTTTACTGGTTGACGTACTTTGTTCAACNCGCCAAACCTACAAAAGTCAAAGTTTTAGGGAGAGTTAAAATAAAAATGAGCGTGTGTAAGGAAAAAAAATTACATTTTACTGGTTGACGTACTTTGTTCAAATAACGGTTGTTTGTAACAGGCAAAACGAATCGAGATAGGTATAGACAAATGTATACATAAATGACCAGAATGAAAAGAGAAATCGATTAAGCAGTGACTGTCTGTCCGTCCGTCCGTCCGTCCGTCTGTGCACAAGATAACTCCAGTAAGCATTGAGATATCTTAACGAAACTTGGTACGTGCACTTCTTTTGCGCGTAGGACGGATGGTATTGAAAATGGGCAAATCGGACAATAACCACGCCTCCCTCCCATATAAAGTTAATTTTCAGAAATACGAAAACTGCGATATTTTAGTAACTACTGAAGATAATTCACTCAAAACTGATATTTACAATAATTTTTAAACGAAAAATAAGTATATTAAAAATTTTTGGAAAATGGGCGTAGCCACGCCCACTAATGGTTACATGTGTATTAGAGTGGTTCAAAAATTTTTTTTTTGGAAATTCATAAACGCTACCTCAAATTATTGTTAATTGTGATAAAAAAAGAGAAACGTGTTTTTTATTTTGAAAAAAAAAAGTTTTCTTAGAGGTCGCGCTGGTCGGTTTTTTATAAAAACGCTGATGTTCTCAATTATTTTATTTTCTTGACATTTTAAAAAGGCAGCTAAAAATTTGTTTTTTATATATAATTACTTTGGTATTACTGGGGAGCATTCCCTTAATTATCCTGTCTTGGTTAATTACCTGTCTTGGGCAGTTAGAATGGGCCTAGTGCCCGAAAATAGGCTCTCGAAAAGAGACTAGTAAAATTAAAACGTTGATACTGAACGATTTACGCATTGTCATGGGTTGAAACTTGTTACCAGGGGGTTTCTGGGGTTGCTAATTAGGGATTTGAAGTCAGTTTTTCGAAATACAAAATGGCGGATCCAAAATGGCGGTCCATTTTTTTTTAATTATTGGATTTGTTCGAAACCCGGCACTCAAGAGCTTTTGTGGTCGCCGATTACGAATCTGAAGTAATTTTTTTTAAATTCAAAATGGCGGATCTAATATGGCGATCAAATTAAAAATAAAGTACTAAAAGTAAAACGTTGAAGCTGAACGTTTTAAACATTGTCAAGGGCTAAACACGCTTCCAGTGGGTTTCTGGGGTTGCTGATTACGAATCTGATGTCAGATTTTCAAAATTCAAGTTCAGTGTTGTTGGAGGGGCTTTGCGGCATAATGGTCATAGGAACAGCACTTGGCATCAAACGTGCCTTTCCTATACCTCCCGGTGCATTTATGAAATCTGCTGCTTTAAAATATTTAACGGACAGCAAGGCATTTCGCTGCAGCTCTGCCCCACAACTGCTTTCGCAATGCTCCTTACGAGGAGGACATTGAGGAACGTTAAAAAAATTAGTGGTATCTGCTTTATATTTAACACCACATAGAAAAAAACGCTTCAGGTGTTGCGTTTTTAACACAGACACTAAGTATAAACCATGATAAAAACATAGTAAGGTAGAAACGTTCTCTCAATTCGTCGGCCATGATTTTTTTGAAGTTTGCCAGCGGTTTAAACTCATATTAAACGGAAAATTAAAAAATTAAATTAGTTCAAAATTGTTGTTGTTTGAGATTGGAAATGAGAAGGTTTGTGTGAGTTTGTTAGAAAAATTTAAAATTAAAATGCTTGAAAACGTCAAAAATGCTAGTTGCGTTCCTTATCTCCCAGAAATGGTCAGAAAAAGTCCGAAGTAGTCAGATTTAGTCCAAAAAGCGTTCCTTAACTCGAAAATGACAGTAAAAATGAGAGAGCAACACTCAGTGAGCAACACTTCAGTCCGAAGTAGTCATATTTAGTCAGAAGAATTTTTGCTGGCAAAATCTTGAAAAGTGTCAAACTCAATTGAATTTAAATTAACGGAAATTAAAGAATACGCAAAAATGAGAATAATCTAAAAAGGAAAAAAAAGTGAATTGAAATTGGAAGGAGGCAAAAAATAATTGATATAGTAAGTGTTTATTGTGCTTGTGCTTGTGTGAATGTGTTTTGTACATACATTTCCATTCTTATTTGACGTTAGTTTTGTTGTTGCCATTCTTTGGACTAAAAATTTGGTTTTTTGCGTTCCTTTACTTTTCCTGTTATTCTCTTTTAGTGAGCGCATTTTGCTTACGCTCTGGCATTTTGACGCTTTTCAGATTTTAGTCCAAAAAGATAAGGAATGAACCTATTGTAAAAAACCTAATCGAGCGAAATTCACAATAGCGCTATTCTTCATCGAACGAGCGTCATAATACCAAATGAAAATTCGATCAGCACTTTCGACCATAGTCGAATATCGAATGCAACTCATAATAGGGGCCAATAATGTCGATGTCGTCGGCATACGCCAGCAATTGTACGCTCTTGTAGAGTATTGTGCCTGAGCGGTTCAGTTCTGAGACTATTATTATCTTCTCCAACATCAGATTAAAGAAATCATACGAAAGGGAGTCGCCCTGTCTGAAACCGCGTTTTGTGGCGAACGGCTCGGAGAGGTCCTTCCCAATTCTGACAGAGCTGATGGTATTGCTCAACGTCATTTTACACAGTCGTATTAGTTTCGCGGGGATACCAAATTCAGACATCGCGGCACGAAGACAATTTCTTATCGTGCTATCGATAATAGCTATAATACCAAATGAAAATTCGTTCGATCAGCACTTTCGACCATAGTCGAATATCGAACGCGACTCATAATAGGGGCCAATAATGTCGATGTCGTCGGCGTACGGCAGCAATTATACGCTCTTGTAANTACACAGTCGTATTAGTTTCGCGGGGATACCAAATTCAGACATCGCGGCACGAAGACAATTTCTTATCGTGCTATCGATAATAGCTATAATACCAAATGAAAATTCGTTCGATCAGCACTTTCGACCATAGTCGAATATCGAACGCGACTCATAATAGGGGCCAATAATGTCGATGTCGTCGGCGTACGGCAGCAATTATACGCTCTTGTAAAGTATTGTGCCTGAGCGGTTCAGTTCTGAGACTATTATTATCTTCTCCAACATCAGATTAAAGAAATCACACGAAAGGGAGTCGCCCTGTCTGAAACCCCGTTTATTTTGCTCCTTGCCATCGTACTTGAATAGCTCGGCCGACATTCTCAGTGTAGTATCACTATTGCGGCTTATTTAAATTAAAATTATTTTGCTGATGTTTCAGATATCTGGCAACACCATTTTTCCAATTTTTTCTTTACAAATCTTCTACAGACAGAAGGAAACAAAATGAAAGAAAAACTAAGCAAATCGGTTGAGCCGTTCTTGAATTGTGCGATAACACACGAACAGCTTCTTCTTCTTATTTGACGCTGTAACCGCCTAAGCGATTTTGGCCAAGTTCAACAAAGCACGCCAGTCGTTTCTTTTCTGTGTCAACTGACGCCAATTGAAAATGCCAAGTGAAGCCAAGTCCTTCTCCACCTGGTCTTTCCAACGCAGTTTTAACAAAATTTTCTTGCTAAAAAATCCTTTGTTACACTACTTTATTTTATTCCTTTCATTGTACATGTTAAATAAAAACTTAATTCAAAAAAATATTTTTTTTACATTATTTTATTTTGAACTTTTTGGTTTTATTTTATATAACCAGGACATAATATTTTTATCAAGGGCTGACTCTCAATTTATGAGCATAGTACATTTAATATAAGCGGCGTAAATCTTTTCGATCATCTGTTTAGGCTGGGCAAAACACGTTGAGGTCAGGTAGCGAGAAAATTGTACGATGGAGTAAATGGCGGAAAGTTGGCAACTGTTGAACTGAGCGGAACTACTCAACTGTGCGTTTCGAGGACAAACAGTAAACGGTTAGACAATCTTAGTCTTAAGAACGCGCCCAATGTGTCACGAATTAGGAGCATAATCAGAAACGAATCGGTGTCTTATTTAATTTAAGAATTCAGTACAAGTACAAACCACACACCAGGGGCCTCTTTCATAAAGGGACAGTGATAATTTTGATGAAGAGAGTCGCGAAGTTTTGTTTGGTGCATTTTCAAATAAATTGTCAAAAAAAGATAAAGATGATGCATGGGATGTAATTGCAACAAAAGCAAAGGCAGTTGGCTTATTGGACCAATCGAAAAATGCAAAATATCTGCGCGATACGACATGGGAAATTGGCTTCAGCGTAGCGTTCAGAAACGGGACAATTCACGACAAACCGGAGCAAGTGGTGGAAAAGAAAATACATTTAATGACGGAGACACACGGGTTTTTCGTATAATTGGCTCAGATTCTGCCCTTTTAGACGGAATCAATGCCCCGTGAATACAGTGGCAGTTGCAGCGAAATTACCAGTAAACCAACTACTTCAAACGCATCAACATCAAATAATTGCATTTGCATTTTTTTACTTTTTAGAAATATTCAAATTATTGAAAAGTTATGAATTTCGCTCAATAACCATATAAAAAATTTACAAAATTCTCATGACAATACTATCCGACGGAGCTATTTTGTTCTGTCGCTATTGCCACGACAATTTTGTCGGAGTGTCAATTGTCAGCACCATTGTCAGACAATTGTCGACAATATTCCAGTATTGTCACTGTCGCTTTCCAAAAATTGTCACAGTTGCGTACAAGCGTATACAGAAAAAATGTCGCCGACAATTCTGGCAGTGAAATTTTATAGAAAAATCGACAATTGTCGCACCAGTCACTTCTACGAAATAGGCCCCAGGTAGGTGCTCTACAGAAATTCGTATATAAATATTACAAGGTTAACAGCTGATTCATTCAAACTAATTTCCGGTATTTTATCCTACCAAGGAATTCACAATAGAATCTATCATACCAGTGCCTAAACCTATACTACTTAATTGCGCCGGCAAATTACGCTCTGCTATAACTAGCAGTAGTGAAAACGCTGTAAAAAAGCTGTTAAGCGAAGATCACACGATTTGTACATTTGTGCGGATATGTACATTTTGGCACTCACAGAGTGGTGTTGTTTAGAAATTTGAGTTCAGCTCAATAAAGCAATTTCCGAACAACACCACTCTGTACCTGCCAAAATGTACACATTGAGTGATCCCTGCTTAAGATGAAGTCAACATAGGGAGCTGCGAAAACTTTAAAATTTAAAGCTAACATACATAAGTGCATAGCTACGGTGACCATTCGTACCAATTTTAGCGGGACAGTACCGATTTTGAGAAAATTGTCCCGCTGAATATTTTTCAAAAGTCGGGACGTATAAGCGTCCCGATTTTACATATTTGTACCGATTAAGTCCCAATTTTCAATGTTTTCTTCATTCATTTATTAAGACTCTCCCTGTACTTTGGCCCAAAATCAATTTTTCGTACAAGCGAGGCAGCACTTGTTTATCACAAGGACATAATAATGCCATAAGCATAGGCATTGAAATGACAAAAAATGTATGCCATTTAAAAAAATGCCATGTGGAAATGAACTGAATGACTATTTTTTTAATACAATGACACGCTTATTTTTTGATGCCCGACTTTGTCATTTGTAATTTTTGCCATTTAATGCCTACTGGAAATCCAGCATTCATCTTAATTACTTTTTATGAAAGTGTGGCTCATTTTCTAACAAAGACCATGTAAGTCAAAATTTCAAACTTTGTACACAAATTATCCCACAAAGTTTCATAAAAATGTTGAGCTTTTTAATTAGATTTGTTAAAAATATTCTGAGTATGCAGTAACCCATTCAATTCAAGGTGCAAATTTTAAGCAGCTAGGACTTACCGTTGATATTTGGTAAATTTTATTTGTGGAAGGTGTTGCTCATAGAAATTGAATTGTTGAGCATAATGTGTATGGAAGAAAATGCGCGAACAAAAAATTGCCAAAAATCAACGGCAAGTCCAAGCTTCTTCCAACTTGCACTTTGTTATACTGAAATTTAATAAGTTACAAAATTTCATACCCAAACCAATTCTAGAAAATCGGATCAAAATGTTTCCAATTGTAATGAACATTTATTAAACTTCGAGGAATTTTTATAAATGTTCTGCAAATTTTTAAATTTTGATTTACATGATTTTTTTATATAATAAGTTATATTTTTATAAAAAAATAATAAACATATTTCAATTTTTTCTCTTTGTTTTGTTTTAAATACAACTGTATTATGCATTTTTGTTCTAAAAACAAGATTGTATGTTCGGATTTGATGCTTTAGAAATGTTCAGATTTTTGTCGACAGAAATCTGGTCACCGTATGTATAGCATACATTTAGGTTTTATGTTTGTTGTGTATGTCGAGATTCTTGCAAATTATTTTGAAATTTATACACACTTCTATAAGAACGAAGTATATCTCGTATTACACGAATATATACATATTACGGCGGGTCGATTTGTAGGGGCCCAAAAAGATTAACAGAGGCACATCGCGATTATGATTATTTGGGTCATTTCAAGCATTTTTTCCCAAGAAACCATAAGTCTAAAATAAATTTCGAGCCAGCGATTTTTTCTATCTAGTTTTTTTTTCAAAAAGTGGCTCACCTGTTGAACCAACTGTATTGAAAACTAGCCAAAATGTGAATCTGGGGGTTTTTGGGGCCAAGAAATCCATTTCTGGCATTAATATTTTCTTTTGAGGGCCGACAGAGGTATAGGTTTTAACGCCTTTTTTCCGAAAATCTACAACATTGTTGCGAAAATCCACGAAATCTGACTTTCTCATTATGCAATTTCAATTTTTAAATAGCTTAAGATGTTTAGCGTTGAAAATTAGGGGGAAGGAAGGTGTATTCATGCACAACTTATATCGATTATATTCAATTTAGGACTAAAAGTTCGTTTTTTTATTTGTTCTCTGAATTTTACAAAACAAATTCTTTTCTTATTGTAATATATTTTTTTTTATTCAAAAATTCAACTTAAAAGATAAAAACATATGAAATGTAAATGAAAAAAAAAACACGGATTATATGAATATGATTGACATGACAGTCATATTCGAACCACCATTTACTTTAAGTATTCCTTATGACAATCTAGAACAATATCTAGTAAACAATGATCCAGCGCTGTCCGAAAATTCCGTTACACATACAAGGAACAGAAAGATTCGTTCAATTGCTTGCTAGAGTGTCTAACCGAGTTTTAGAACAGCATAGAGAAGAAGTTATGTCAGTGACATTTGAAAGCAGTGAAAAATTCCTAGACATGAAACAAAAAAAAACTTTCAAAAACAACTCGCTCTCGATTCTTTTTTCGCCTCACTGTTCCTTCTATGATTGAATTCAAATGAATTCTTTTCATTTACATTAAAATGTAATATAAAAAATTAAATAAATAAAAAAGATAATAATTTTCAACGCTGAACATTTTAGGCTATTTAAAAAGGCACCCTGAAATTGTGCATATGGAAACTGTGCATACGAAATAATGCATATGAAAAAAACCGAAATAATGTATATATGCACAGTTTCGGTTGAAAACCGCAATAATGTATATTAGAAAAACCGAAATTATGCATATGCACTCTTTCGTTTAAAAACCGAAATAATGCATATGAAAAAAACCGAAATAATGCATATATGCACAGTTTCGGTTGATAACCGAAATAACGCATATGGAAAAACTGAAATAATGCATATATGCACACTTTCGTTTGAAAACCGAAATAACGCATATGACAAAAACGAAGTAATGCATACATGCACAGTTTCAGTTCAAAACCGAAATAATGCATGTGACAAAAACCGAAGTAATGCATACATGCACAGTTTCGACTCAAAACCGAAATAGTGCATATGACAAAAACCGAAATAGTGCATACATGAGAACGAACTTCTTTCTGCGTAGGCGGCCTTCGGCCGCGCTTAGGGATTATAACCATTACTAAGTAGGTTTCTCCTTTCTGTGTTGCCGGAAAAGGGGACCGGAAGTATTTTTGCGCAGAACCTCTTTCTGCATAGGCGGCCTTCGGCCGCGCTTAGGATTATAACCCTAACTAAGTAGAACTCTCCTTTCTGTGTTGCCGGAAAAGTAGGGCGGAAGTATTTTTGCGCAGAACTTCTCTCTGCGTAGGCGGCCTTCGGCCGCGCTTAGGGATTAAAACCCTTACTAAGTAGAAGTAAATAATTCATATTAGAAAAAAACCAAATTATCCATATACACNTCTCTGCGTAGGCGGCTTTCAGCCGCGCTTAGGGATTAAAACCCTTACTAAGTAGAAGTAAATAATTCATATTAGAAAAAAACCAAATTATCCATATACACATTTTCGTTAGAAAACCGAAATTATGCATATAACAAAAACCGATATAATGCATGCATGCACAATTTCTGTTCAAAACCGAAATAATGCATATGTGAAAGACGAAGTAATGCATACATGCACAGTTTCTGATGAAAACCGAAATAATGCATATGTGAAAGACGAAGTAATGCATGCATGCACAATTTCTGTTCAAAACCGAAATAATGCATATGAAAAACCCGAAGTAATGCATACATGCACAGTTTCGGTTGAAACCGAAATAATGTCTAAATGCACAGTTTCCATATGCGCAATTTCGGTGCCCCATTTAAAAATCGAAATTGCATTATGAGAAAGTCAAAATCCGTGGATTTTCGCAACAATTTTGTCGATTTTCGGAAAAAGGCGTTAAAATCCAAAAAAAAAATTCGGAAGCGCCCTCTGTCGGCCCTTGAAAGAAAAAATTAATGCCAGAAATGGATTCCTCGACCCTAAAAACCCCCCGATACACAATTTGGCTAGTTTTCAATACAGGCGAGACACTTTTTGAAAAAAAAACTAGATAGAAAAACTCGCTGGCTCGAAATTCATTTTACACCTATGGTTTCTTGGACAAAAATGCTTGAAATGACCCAAATAATCATAATCGCGATGTGCCTTTGATGCAAAAAATTTTACCCGCCCTAATACATATGTATATATCATTCTGTGGAGGCATATGTATGTATGTAAGTTAACTATCCTGTAGTTCTGTTGGGAGTTTTTCTGGTGACTGGTGCTGGTGATTCCATGCATCACCGATTGTTAGGCAATTCGCTAGCGACAGGTTATGCGACGCTCGTATTGAAAATATCACATACTAGCGATTTTATGCATTACTGGTCGTTAGGCAATACGCTAGGGATTAGTAATCGTCACTTGTGCACCAGGTAATCGCTAGCGAAAGGACAAACCACGCGCACCCTCTCGGTACGCTTCATGACATTGCCATGTTAATTTCGTTAGGCAAAGGAATTGGTGTCGCAAATTTGGTCGGTAATATGCGTCCGGGTACCACTAACGATTTCGCTGACCCGCCAGTAGTGAGTACTGGTCACCCGATATTAGCGATACCAATTCCTTTGCCTAACGAATTTAACATGGCAATGCCATTGAAGCGTACCGAGCGGTGCGCGTGGTTTGTCCTTTCTCTAGCGATTAACTGGTGCAAAAGTGGCGGTTGCTAATAGCTAGCGCATTGCCTAACGACCAGTAATGCACAAACTCGCTAGTATGTGATATTTTCAATACGAGCGTCGCATAACCTGTAGCGAATGGCCTAACAATCGGTGATGCGTGGAATCACCAGCATCAGTCGCCAGCAAAACTCCAGCAGAACTACAGGGTACATACAAATGTATGTACATGTGTATGTATGTATATCCATACATGAGCAAACATGCCATACGGAGGTATACCGCGCGGTACCATACCGGCATAGTTCCCAACTTGGTGCTTTAAGCACTAGATTTAGTGCTTTTTGAAAATTAAGACGCCAAAAAAATTATTTAGTGCCTAGTGCCTTTTTTAGTGCTTTTTTTCTGAAATAAAATTACTCCGATATAGTTAAAACCTGAAATAATTTAACGCTGTGGCAGCACTGAATTTACAAAAATCTACAAATTTAAATACACTTAAATACAACCATGATTGATAAAAAGGTGAACTTGCAAATTCACCTTGTTCAATTCTATTCGCGTTGAAAATGCTAGTAGATATGCGAGTAAGTTAAGTATTTTTTTTTATTTTCGAATTATTTGTAAAAATTTGTATTTTTGTACCACCTGAGTAAAACACATCGTTTCTTGGTGCTGAATCAAAATCTGGCCGCACAATTGCTCTAGCACTAGAATTCCGACTTTTGTGATATTTTATTAATAATTGCAGATAGAAAAGTCCCATGAGTGTATGTTTTTTGTGAAAATATTGTTTGATAAAAAAAATCCCTTTTTTCGGTGATTTCTACAAATACCGTGAAAATAAATCGAAAATGTTATATAGCATTTTTTCGATTTTTGTAATATTTTGTTATATTTTCAATTATAAAACTTTATTAGTATTAGAGTTTTTAGGAGATGTACGCACAACGTTAAAGTAAATCGAAAATATTATATAACATTTTCCAATTTTTGTGTTATTTTCAAGTAAAAAACTATTGGTAATAATAATAATAGATTGGCGCTTACACATATGTTAGTGTTTGGCCGAGCTTCTCCTCCGATTTGTGGCGTGCGCCTTGATGT
>NW_016160266.1:0-12167 GCF_001687245.7 Rhagoletis zephyria | reverse complement strand
AATGTTATATACTTTTTTCGATTTAATTTCATGTTACTTGTACAAATCATTGAAAAAAAATTTAATTTCTTTTACTTGGGTTTTCTATTTGAAAAATTTCCCAAAATATAACAAAAATCATCAATATTCATATTTAATTAACATTCCAAATGCTCTCGTGAGATTTAGCTCTGTTAACATTCTTCTTTTCTGCTTTGTATTATGCTTCGCTGTTAAGTATTCCAAATATTTGTCGCTCTTAAAATGCGCTTCGCCAGTTTAGTTGGCTCGAAAAATGTGGCATTCACAGTTCTTGGACCTTCTCTATAAATTTACGTTCTCTGGTTTTTCTGTCTGAAATTTTATAATTGCGTCGTTGCCCACCGATGGAGCAATTGTCACGGTAAAAAAAAAAAAAAACAACTTTTTATTAATTTTAGCTAAAATATTTTAACTTTAATGATAACACTGGATCACAAATTTTAATTTGGTTTTTGTTCTCCAGGCGCCACTATCCAATTTGTATGCAGAATAGCCCGCTGATTCCAAAAATCGAATTAATTTTATATTCTTTGGATACGTTTTCGAGATATTTTCGTGTACCGTTACTCAGCTTAAAACAAAAGGTGGTTCCATTCAGTCACTTATATCTCATGAACCAATTTAACAAACTAAAAATGAAATACGGCAAATGAAAGCTAACAAAATTTTCCATAGCGTACACGGAGCTCATTATCAGGGCTCGAATCGTCACATACAATATCGTACTACTCGTAAAATTTTTCGGATTATGACGTACGTGAACGTTCTCTTTGTCCCATTCAGCTTATACTGCCTGACGTATCACGTAATGTTCTTTCGTATGGTTTTCGATCCGTGAACGGATGTTACGATTCGAGTGCTGAATATTCTATTGATTCCGTGATAGAGACTGTGTGAAAATAATGCGTTTGGATTATCTGGAAGCATATTATCCAGAACGTTCGAATAAGCAAACGGAAAAAGTATCCCCTACGTTTGGAATGAATAAATGAATGAACAAAATAAATACAATATCACTTTCACAAAAACAACTTTGTAATGTTAGAACGCATCTGGGACTTACCTGTCATCACTGATGTTAATTCTGACTTTTCAATTTAAAAGTAAATTCTTATGTCAAGCGCTATACAAGGTCACATTAACATCACCGGCGACAGTTAAGTCTTAGGTGGATTTTTATATCAGAATCTCATTTTTGTGAAAAATGCAGATAGAGGGTATTGAATATAAGCCCTCGATATTCTTGTGTATATGTGGGCATACATATGTATATCGTCGTTTGTAGTACAAAACCGTGTATCGTCGTTCTGTAAAACCCCGTAACTAAAATTTTTTGCCAAAAATTGGATTTGCTCACACAAGCTCTTGGCTCAATCCTTATCCATTCGCCTTGAAATATACTAGCCATAAATTCTATTGCTTTATAAAATAGAGAAACACTTTGAAATACGAGTGTTTTTACTATCTAGAAAATAATTTATGCATATCACATACGCGATTTTGCATTACCTTGGTACGCGGTTTTGTACTTTAAACGACGATATGTATATGCTCTATAAAACTACTAAGATAAAAATTTGCACTACAAAAAAACGTGGCAACCCTCATGGAAAATATCTCTGGATTTAAATCCTCAAAAATGTCTTTCATTTGATATCCATATTGAATTGTTTTAGGTAAAAAATAGGTGGCAACCCTATTGAAAAATATTTCTGAATTGTTTTTTTTTTAAATACTTTCCATTTGATACCATACATACATATACATATGTAAAGGAATTGCTCGATTAAAGTAATAAGAATAAATGGCAAAAGTTCCCGCAAACGAAATCTCATCAAACAACTGTGACATGAATTTAAAACCGGATCCGCCTAATTTTCTTAACACGAATAATCTGTCAAAAAAAAAAACCCGGGAATGAAATGACTCGAGTAAAGGCCAAATAAACAATTTTGTTTTCGTTGATTGATAGAAATGTATTCGAAACCTTTCTATCAGACTAATTAATACAACCAATAGAACTGTTTTACGAGTTGAATTTTCTCCAAAACTGTACCGTGAATAGAGCGCTTTGGAAGCAAAAAGTATGATCGGAATAGATAACAAAAGTTGGCACGAAGCACGAAGAAGCGTGCGAAAACGTGTTTATTATGGTGGTAACGTATACATAATAACTAGTGTTGGGCAGTATCGATACCAAAAGTACTCAGAACTCAATTCTCTAAAGGATCGACAGAACCCGATTTTTAAAAGTATCGATACTGAGTACTCCAAAGCATTCAGTGCTCACAAAAGAACTCGAAAGTACTCAGTACCCGCAAAAGAACTCAAAAGTACTCAGAACTTAAAAGAATTCGAAAGTACTCAGTACTTAAAAATAATCTGTTCCAGTCATCACTTTGATATATGTACTCAGAATCAATTCCAAGTAGTCAGTATTATGTGACGAATAAATACTTAACATATTATATATATATTACATATTCAGAAATGATTGAAGAAAATGCTGCCAGCTTGTGAGATTTCTACACAAAGCATTAAAATGTTACCAACATGTGCATATTTAAAAAAGTACTCAGTACTCTCAAAAAATACCCGATCCTTAAAAGTACCCCATGAACACTGGAACAAAAATTTTCAAACGTTTGAGAAAATCGTGTTTCTCAATTTGATTTTCAGCATGGTTTATAATTTGAAACTAAATTTTTTCTCAAATTATTCTCAAACATTGTTTATCAATTTAAGAACGGTTTGAGAAACATGTGAGAAAAAATTTGTTTGCACTCCGTTCCGTTTCATCTGTGTCAACATGGCACATGGTGTGGGCAAATTCTTTACAATTTCCATACAAAACGCAAGCGGTTTGATCAAACTTCTACATGGCGGCCAGAAAAAAAAAATTTTTTTATTATTAAAATTACTTTCAGCTAGTCCGCGTTTCATCCACTTTTCCTCCCGTTTTCAGATTAATTTTCGGAGTTTTTGCTGGCTGGACTGTTCTCGTAACAAGCGCAGCAGCTTCGCGCACGTGTATATGTTACTTATTCTTTGGAACTTCACAATCACACTGTGAAAGAGCGAATCAACACGATTTTAGAGGCAGTTGAGAACAAACTTATAGAAAGTTTGAAAAATTGTGAATTTTAGTTCGCCACCTGACGAAAATACCGACGTAGTGGGACTTAATGTTCTTCTCGTGTTAGTGAGGTACCCATTCGTAATACAAATCGAAGAAGAACTTTTGATGAGCGAAGTGCTTGAGGCTTACACCACTAGGGACGAAATTTTTAAAGCTATCGACAAATTTGTACAGAAAAATGGTTTGAAATGGCGCAAGTGTGCGGATACTTGCTGTGGTTGGAAAAACGAAAGGAGCGATGTCTAGGATGAAGCAAGAGACAGAAAACGCCACGAGAAGTCACTGTATGATCCGACGGTATTCCCTGGCGACTAGGAAGATGCCGCCACTAGATTTAAAACCCGTATTGGATGACGCTGCGAAGATAACAGAGGCCTGCGAAATTAAAATACATCCTTGGTTTTTTTTAGCACGTCGAGATTTTTTTTTTAGAGAAATGTATATTTTGGAATTTCTAACAATTTGCATGAAAACCCCATAAATAAACAAAGTAAATCAGAAAAGCGTACATATGTAACTTCGAAGTAAACGCTAAGAAAATTGATAACAGCCGGTTTCACCACCACTTTAAATGGAAAATGATTTTTTTTTTCTGTCAATTTCCATATAATATTACAAAAATTAAAATCATTTTTCACTTAAATTACTTTCGTGGCTGTAAAAGTTATTTTCTTAGCGTTAACGCGCATTACCAGCGTTAACTTGGAAGGTTTAGAAAAAACCAGTGTCGAATATTTTCCCAACATTGACTCTGAGGATGTCTACAGTTGGATAATAAACCCGTTTTCCAGTGACCCGAAAAGTAAACCTACTGAGATGACATATTAAGCTTTTGAAAACCTTCTGGACATCAGTGAAGACAGCACTTGGAATAATAAATACTACGAAGTGAGCCAAGAGAGTTCTGGATGCAAGTAATTAACAGAAACACGAAAACTGCGATAAGTCAGTAACTACTAAAGCTAATTGACTCAAAATAGATAACTACAATAACCTCTTAGCACAAAATTAGATTATTATACATTTTTTGATAATGGGCGTGGCGCCGGCCGCTTATGACCACAAATGTATATCTCGGTAACTGATTCATCAATTTCTACCAAACTCGGTGCACTTAGTACAAGGAAGAAATTCGTTGAAAACTATTCAAGCCGGACTAAAATTACACCCATTTCCCGTATAATGGAAAATTTTAGACATCCGAAAACTCCGACATTTCAATAACTGAGGGCGCTAAATTACTCCAAGTTAATAGTTACAATAATCTCTTAACAATAAATAAGACTGCTATAGACTTTTAGTAATTGGACGTGACACCGCACACTTTATGATTACAAGGTGTATCTCGGTAACCACTTTATAGATTTCTACCAAACTTGGTTCAAGTATGTCATTAACTCTAATTCTGTATATTATCGAAAAAGTTTTAAATCTGGAAAATCCCTGCTTAATATGCAAATGTAGTTTAGAGAGAGTTGAAACTACGATATTTGATACCTGCGCCGGGTATATAAAGTTCGGTTTCGCCCGGACTTATACTTCTTTAACAATATTAAAAATAAAAATGTTAATAAGCCACAATAGCATTGAAAAAATCTGCTTTTTTAATCAGAAAGTTGTTCATTGAAACTACCTTGTTTCTTGTATCATGCAAATAACATTTAATTTGTTATTGCATGTTAGAAATATGTACCAATTTTGCTGTTGTTTGTTAAAAAACTAATAAAACATTTGAATAATTTTCTTTACTTTTTTTAGCCAAACAAATGTTTTATTTAAATCTAATGCTTTGTATTGCATGCGCTCCACGGTTTTTGTTTTCAATCTCATAAATTGTTTATGACTTTTGCTAAAATTTCAAAATCAAAAGTTATCAAAACAAATTCTATGGGACTGAGAAATATTATTTTCTACTTTATAGTCCATTTATAAAAGCGTGGTATATTAAAAAGTTTTTTATTTTATTTAGTTTTGTACTTCCTTTGTACTAATTTTTCCAGCAATTCTTACAAGCTTTTTTTTGTATCATATACAGGGTGTAAAATAATAGCTGTCGCACGGTTTTTTTTTGAAAAATAAAAGGGTCCTTTATAGATTTTGTGAAAAAGTAGTTTATGGTTGATTGTCCACAGATTTTACTTAAATTTTATTAATTATTTTTTAAATTTTAACCTTTATTTGGGTATAGTGGCATACAAGCTGGCTTTTCCTACATTTTTTTTTGTCAACGCCTATGTTATGACCAGGGAACGGATTTTTAGGACCTAAAAACCTATAAAAAAGGCAAAATAGAAATAACGAAATAGGCTGAAAAAGGCAAAATAAAATAGCGAAAAAGGCAGGAAAAGGCACTAGGTGTTGCAAAAAAGGCAAAACAAAATAGCGAAAAAAGCAGGAAAAGGCACTAGGTATTGCAAAAAAAGCAAAATAAGGCACTAAAAAGACAGAAAATACGAAGAACAATCAAAAAATGCATTTATTTTCGAAATGTTTATATTACAAGTAAAAAGAGAAAAACTATGAACTAGTTTCATTATATGAAAAATTTGTACTTTGAATCTTTGACTATTTTATCCTTTCGGGTTTCTAACTCATACAACTTTAATCTGTATAGTTGTAGTAACATTGAACCACAAGATGCATTTTGAAGTTTTCTGGCAACATTTTCATTCAGATTTTCGCGAAGAAAAGCCTTGAATATACTAATTTAAATAAGGAACGTTTGAAACGTTCATATTATCAGGAATAAGGGCGTTTTCCTCGCCCTTTATAATTTTATCCACACCCCTTATTGTCTCCAAGCCTTCGTTAGCTGAGAAAACGGCTTTGAATTTTTCCAACACCAATTTGGCAAGAGGTCTCTGCGCTTCTATAAGCCGCATGGGCAATGTGTATATTTTTTAATCTTAAAAAAAATTGTAAATGCTATAATCATTTTTTTAAAGGTAGAAAAGGCAAAAAAAGGCAAATATCTTAAAAATGGCAATTACCTTAAAAAAGCAAAAAAAGGCAACATCAAATGTGTATATATGGAATCAGGGAAAGCTAAATCGTGGACATTCTTAATCGAATATACTCTATCTCTTTAGCAGAAAATAAGGCAATTTCCATAAAATCCGTTCCCTGGTTATGACCCTTACTAAGTAAAATTCTCCTCTCTGTGTTGCCGGAAAAGAGTGGCGGAAGTATTTTTGCGCAGAAGGAAGTTTAATAGAAAATTTCTTTTTATTTTCTTGAGCGTGTTTTATATGCTTGTTTTGCTTTTCTTCTTCTTTATTGGCGCTGTAACCACCTAAACGATTTTGGCCGAGTCCAAAACAGCATGCCAGTCATTTCTCTTCTGTGCTAACTGACGCCAATTGGAAATGCCAAGTGAAGCCAAGTCCTTCTCCACCTGGCCTTTCCAACGCAGAGGAGGCATTCCTCTTCCTCTGTTACGAGCATCGCGGCCCGCGTTGAATATTTTCAGAGCAGGAGCGTTTCTGTCCATTCGAACGACATGGCCAAGCCAGCGGAGCCGCTGAATTTTAATTCGCTGTACTATGTCTATATCGTTGTAAAGCTCATTCAGCTAATCGTTAAATCGTCTGTGATATTCGCCATCACCAACGCGTAAAGGTGCGTAAATCTTTCGCAGAATCTTTTCTCGAAAATTCCGCTTCATCAGATGCTTTCATTGTCCATGCCTCCGTGCCATACACCAGCACAGGCATGATGAGTGACTTATAGAGTGTGATCTTTTTACTTCTCAATTGCCTACTCAGCCCAAAGTAGCACTTGTTGGCAAGAGTGATTCTCCGTTGGATTTCAATGCTGACATTATTATTGGTGTTAATGCTGGTTCCTAAATAAACGAAGTCGTCTACCTTTTCAATCTTGTAAAGTATTGTGCCTGAGCGGTTCAGTTCTGCGGCTCTTATTATCTTCTCCAACATCAGATTAAAGAAATCACACGAAAGGGAGTCCCCTTGTCTGAAACCTCGTTTGGTATCAAACGGCTCGGAGAGGTCCTTCTCTATTCTGATGCAGCTGGTGGTTACACAGCCATATTAGTTTCGCGGGGATACCAAATTCAGACATCACGGCATAGAGGCAACTTCTGTTGTGCTGTCGAAAGCGGCTTTGAAATCGATAAATAGATAGTGTGTGTCGATCCTATTCTCGCGGGTATTTTCCAAGATTTGGCGTATTGTGAATACCTGATCTATGGTGGATTTTCCAGGCCTAAAGCCACACTGATAAGGTCCAATCAGTTCTTTGACGGTGGGCTTCGGTCTTTCGCACAATACACTCGATAAGACTTTATAACCTATGCTTAGAAGGCTGATTCCGCGGTAGTTGGCGCGTATGGCGGGTCGACTTTCTTGTGGATTGGGCAGAGCCCACTTAAATTTCAGTCGTCGGGCATGCGTAAATCTGACCATATTCTGCATACGAGCTGACGCATGCACCTCATCAGCTCCTCGCCGCAGTACTTGAATAGCTCGGCTGGCAGGCCGTCAGCTCCAGCAGCTTTGTTGTTTTTCAGCCGCGTAATCGCTATTCGTACCTCGCCATAGTCAGGCGGTGGGACATCGACTCCATCGTCATCGACTGCGGACTCGGGTTCGTGTTCTTCACTACTTTCAGCGCTGCTACCCTTCAGTAGGTTGTAAAAGTGCTGCCTCCACAATTTAAGTGAATGACAGTCAAAAGTTTTCCACTTCTGCGCACGGAACCGCCCACCCGTTTTTATTGAGAGCTGGAAAATATGCTTTGGGCTCAAAAGTGACATCATCGCAATTAGGGTTATGACACCTTATAAGAAGTGACATAATCCCAAGAAAAAAAAATTGGTGTGTTGGTGTTGGTTGATTTTTCCGACGAGGTGGTAAGATTTCTTCCAAAATAAATCAAAAAATTGTCTTTCTATCACTGTATAATAAGTAATTGGAGTGATGCCACCTGGAGTTATGTCATGGTGTCTCAGCAATCGGATAGACTCGGAACTGATGACTAGGAGGCCATTCATTCGACCAGCCCTGTATAGTTGTTTTTTTTATACAAAGTCTAATAAAAAATACACCTGAGAAGACATGTACTTATCTCCTAAAGCTGGCAAACGTAAATAAGGATTATAATTTTAAAGCCATGTAATTAATAAAATTAAAGTAAAACGTTTACAATGTTAACAATAAAATACTTTTTTCGAAAAATCTATAAAAGACCCGTTTATTTTTAAAAAAAACCTGTGCGACAGTTATTATTTTACGCCTTGTACATTGCCATTCATATTGTGGCGAACACTACTTAAGGCCTGTATGCAGCTCTCAAGAAAATCAAAAACTCCATATAAAATGACGTACAAGAAATGGCTAAGAAATTTTCTTGAGTCAAATTTCCTTAAGGCAGTACGCAGTTCTTAAGGAATTTGCTACGCTTTCTACTACGGTTTTCTAAAATTTTTTTGTGAAAAAAGAGCACAAGGCAACCCAGGTTTGCAACAGAAATATATGCCCGTTCCGTTATTTCTTGACCGTTTTCTTGAGAGCTGCATACAGGGCATTAGTAAGCAAAGTTAAGTGTGACAGTAAAAATGTGTAAGCATGGTCGTAGCCAGGTTGGTGCAGGGCGCTCGGGTATAAAAATCAGAAAAATATTAAATTAGTTATAAGGCTTAAACTTAAAAATATGCCAGAGTCTGGAATTCTTTTGATAGTTATTTATTTTTAGCATTTATTGTTGCTTTGAAAAAGATATCTAAGATATCTTTGTTTGTTTGTACCTAATCAATGAAAACGATCTAAAATATGTGATTATACATATATTTACTTTTTGGTAATTTGTAACAATAAATTGCACACAAAATTAACAAAAAGTGTACTCCTTTTTTATGTTTGTACTGCTTTTTTCTATCGAAAATAGAAATGTACTCCTTTCTCCATTTCAGAATCTGGCAACCCTATTCATAGTTGATACAATGAAGTAAGCACAGCGTTAAGCATTGAATTGGTACAGAATTGAATGAAACACCCATTTGAGTTTCTCTTACCATTCTGTGATGAACAGGATGGAAAAACACTTCCTCTTGTTAAATCTTGTTGTGAATGACTTAAACGAGGTTCCAGAAATAAGAAATACTATTTCTTCCCTAAACGCTGTGATAAACTTTTTATTTGTGAACCAACGACACGCAATAATTATGCTCCTAATATATCACGTTTGTGTGAAACAAGATGAGATTTTCCTGAAGCTGTGAAAGCTTTAAAAAAGTTGTCAATTTAGGGAAGCTTTTCCACAAGAAAGTCTGCGTTTCAATTGTGTTCTGCTATGTATAACAAGGCCGATGTTCATCATTTCTTTAATAACGATTGCTAAATATGTATTCAAACTAGACCTCATCGCCGTTGGCAGCATATTGAAGATATTTTGGAGGTGGTTAAGAATGATCAGAAGAATTCAGAAGGAGTCACTACGGAATTAATTAAAAAGTCTCGTATGATTACAGCCGATCTAGGAGTGAAAATTTCTCTACCACGTTTGGCAGGTAAACAAAGAAACAGAAGTAACCCCCCCATCGGTCAATGAAAATGAGTACTGGCGACGGTCTATAGTAAACCCGTATCTGGATTCACTAACGGCCTCTTTACAACTACGCTTTTCCAATCAAAATACTCCAGATTTTTCGCTATCTAGATTGCACCCAATTCTGTATTCGATTGAAGCTCTACCCAGAATTGCAGTGGACGACGGTAAAGTGGTCGATGGTTAACCGCTGCCAAAATTAAAACTCACAAAGGCATATGGAATGGCTCATTATTGCGGCGGCAGCGTTTTTACCGCCGACGTTTTTTTGGTTGATTTAAATTTATTTATATTTTTACCGCCTAGCGGGGACGCCACAATGTTGATTGTAGTAATTTTTATTATTTTCACAAGTTTGGAAATATTTTCATCCATTTTTATTTCAAGAAAATTTACATACACGCACGTACCGAAAAGATATTTAATTTTAATGATAATTTTCAAATCAAAATGACAACTGACGGAAGCCGTCATGCGCCGCAATTGTGTTTACTCTGACGGATTTCACTGCGGCAACTGTTCAGCTGTTCACTTACCGCCGACCTCTTTACCATCCTCCGCAGTAATTCTGGGTAGAGCTTTAATGTTCCAGTGAAAAGGTACAAAAGAACGCGAAGCATTTTCAACAGATTTATGATCTAGTTATGAGCAGTGAACTCATTCTTTGGTACAATTTATGGAAAAAAGAGAAAAAGAACTTGTCCGAAGAAGATTTGAAGGATGTTGAAGTTGTATATCTATTTATAGATGAAAACGAATTTCTACCAGCGACAAATAAATGAATTTCCACTTTGAGCGCTTTTCCATTCACAACAGCGACCGTGGAGCGATCCACAGTGGGCGATTTGGCCGCGCCAGCGGCGGTTTTTAAAAATTTTAAAGTTCAAACGGGAATTTGTTATCTCCTATCGTTTACAGATACTTCTATTAGCTTAATAACGATTTTTTATAAGCCCTCCAGTGTTGTCACAAAAAAATTACCAAATTCCTCAAAGACAATTGAAAAATCCTCAAAATCCGAACAAATTACTCAAAATTTTCTTATTACAGATAAGAGTATTGTGTACTACATACTATTTACAGGTACTTAGCATAAAAATTAATTACTTTCTCCAATTCATTTGGTACATTTGTTCTTGCGGCTCAAACAAAGTATTACCGTTATTTTTTATGCCTTGGTTTGTATATAATATTGCTGCAACTATATCAGTGCTTAATCTGGTATTCAAGTCAGTCCTACACATTTTTAAACTACTAAATATACGTTCTACTGAAGCATTAGAAAAGGGCTATATTAGGGTTATATTAATTCAAAAACTTTTTTCCTATATTTTTCTAGATCATATGAAGAAGTGGTATGAATATTCTTATGATCTAACAATGCGTGTTCTCTCCATTCGTTATCGAGATTTTGCAAGTTCAAAATAAGTTGAAAATATAACGATGGAATGAAAAAAATTATCGAGGACATTTTGAATATTTAGCAGCAAATGCAATGTGCAGAAATGCGAAGAACACCACGCAAGCGGCTTGACAAACCAAGCGAAATATCCCTTTGCTTAAAGCTATTTAAGCTGTGGAATGTTTGAAGGTTTGACTAGCCGTTTGCGGGAAATGTGAATATAAATCAAAACTTTTTGATTTGCTGGCCGCCATGTTGACGTTTGATCAAACCGCTTACGATGTGTATGGTAAAATCGCCTCATTCGCAACGGAATTTTCACCGAATGTGGACGCAAGAGAGAAAAATTGAAGAAAACCAAACTCTTATACATTGTGAACCGAAAAAAAACTAAAATTCTTTGCTTGAACGAGTCATGTTTGCATGGTGTATGGCGAACTGGGAAAAGTAGGTTTGAAGAATGTTTGATAAACCGCTTGTGTGGCGTATTTCGCTCTTTATAAAACTTCGGAAAGTTTTTTGATCAAAAATTTGCGGAGTGATTTAACAACTCTGTTGTGTAAGACATGGTTGCATTTCTTGTCTGCAAATATATCGAGGGAAAATTCCTCAAAATAAAAATCCTCAAAAAATACTCAAGCGCGCCCGAAATTTTTCACGTTTTCAGGAATTATGTACTCACAAAGTGGTCACACTGAAGCCATCCTAAATACATATGAACAGCTATGAGCAGCCAGCAAGTACTTTAAGGCATTTGCCCGCCTTTTTCCACATTATTTTGATTTCGCTGTGAAAAATACAGTATATATTAGTTTACTTAAACGTGCAGTTTTTAATTTATATCAAGGTATGTATTGTATGAAAAATCAATGCCGGTGATTTGTATGTATTACTTATAAAACGTTGTCGAAGTTAAGTGTATTAACAACGTGCCTTCGGTAGCGTACACCTGTTTTTTGTGGAGTAGAAATTCATAAAATTCAACCGTATTTAGTCCAAATTTAACTTTTTCTGGAAGTGTGTATTATTGTGTGTCCAAGT